>NW_021629477.1:0-7511 GCF_002157705.1 Plasmodium gonderi | reverse complement strand
TTCTGCAAAGATGTGTTTATTAAATGATGATATAATGAAAATATATAAATTCTTATATATTTTATTATGAAATAAATGTTTATTAATTTATTATAAATATAACATATTGATATCTTTTATATATATCACTAAAATTTATATAATTATATACCTATCTAATTAGTAGTTATTTTTATTTACACTTAAATTATTCCATCAATGTATATTAGATTCATGTGTTAAAAAATATATTACAAATATACTTAGAACAATATTTATATGATAATATTATGAGTATATACCGATAAATGTATATATTTGTCCTTGTTGGAGAGAACATTATATAAATATATTATAGGAATTTTAATTATTTTGTGCTAGTTTGCATATAAATTTGTGTATAAAAGTCATGCTTGTATAGTACGTACTGTATTTTATTATAGATGATTTCTTTTGTACTAAAATATTGTAAAAATATATATATGATTTTAATTATTTTATACAATATTATATAATTGTGTACGTAAATAAACATGTTGTTCTTTTAGAATATATATATTTGAGTGTGTCTTAATTAGAACAAAACAAAACATAATTGTTTTAGCTAAAATTTTGCATATTTAAAGTAAGTTATTTTTTCTGAATATATTAACAAAATGCTTCAAAGTTTTCTATTAAGCTTGCTTTTTTATATATTAGTACATATGTATATACTCGAAAAGATAGTTATACATTCAATTGTGATTTACATATTATGGTTTGATTAATTATGGTTTTAAAGTATATTATTATAATAATTTTATATAGGCTTATATTAATGTACATGTAAATTATTATATCGTTATTTATTATTACTTATAGCAATTTAGTGAGTGTATTTTAAGAGTTAATATTTCATTATTATCTTTATATTTGAGTTATTATATTCAGTAATATTTTCAATAACTTTTATAAATTATGCCACTGTATAAAGACTGATATATATGAAAAATGTATTATATATAATATTTTAAATCTCCTTATGCACATTTACACTACTTAATTATATAAATCCTTTTTTCCTATATAATGTTTTTGATTTCATGTAACATTTATAACATAACATATTATATTTAATTACAGTTTTTTTTGTTTATATTTTTTGTGTGTATTAAGTAAAATTATGTTCTGCATCGTAAAGACTGTTCTTTTGTTATTTGTTTGATAAATCAGAATTAAAATGTATTAAATTATTTGAAATATATATTACATAATACACTTATTTCCTCTTTACTTTTCTGAAAATTATTCATTAAAGAACTCAAATTATATATATATTGAGTAAAAAAATCTGAAAAAAAAATAAAAAGACATAAATATGCAATAAAAGTAATCTGGGAAATCCTTACTATTAGTTTGTAGAATAATATTTCGAAGTACAAAATAAAAGAATATTTATCCTGCGCATAATAAAAAAGAAAGATTATAATAACTAATATGTAATAAAAAATGGAGGTACAATTGCAATTAAAATGTAATCTCATTAAATATATTACAAAATATTGTATACTTTATTTATATTTATTTAATAAAAAAATGTTCATACATCTTTTTTTGTATATTCTAGTTCAACAAATAAATTTATATTTCGTACTTTTATATGATATATTTTAATGATTCATATACATATATAATATTACAGAACCTTATTTATTATTTTTCTTTTGTTTATGAAAAATTTATTTCAAATACAAGGAATAATTATTAGCTTTTCTCATATATTTATTTATTCCTTGATATAAGAATATTGAATTAAGAGAACAAAATTTATATTTATGATTTAATTTTCGTATAATGTATATCATTACTTATAATAAAATATTATTTACTTATATTTGTGTTAATTATGCGTATTATTGTATAATGTAGCATATGTATGTAATAAAAAGTGTATATTAATTTATATATATTATTTTGGAGTTAAAATGTAATAATAATTAAATATATATATATTCATATTTATTTATATTGTTTTTTGTATTTATATGTATAAATATATATGCATTATGTCTATAATATTTTTGTAATAAATATATATAATTGAAGAATCTGGCCAAAGTGTGTTAATATATGTATAAAAATATTTTAGAATATATTATTTTAAAATTTATAATGTATCATAGTATTACTTTATTTCTATTATTTTATTATTGTTTATAATAATATAAGCATTAATCATAAGAAATGTTTATTCTATTTTTGATCAAGTTTAAATGTTTATGTATTATATATTTTTTTATTACATTTAAGTGTCTTTGTATAAACTGCATCTCATATATTTTGATATGCTAGTTTCACGAATACATTAATAAATACTATGTTGTTTGGGAGTTATTAAAAAAGCTATTTATAGTTAAATAAATTGATATATATAATGTTAAATCAAAGACCAATGAGTGAGTTATAATCATAAGAATATACATATTTCAATTTTTTTTCTTGTAATATGAATCTTATTTTTATAGACTTATATTCTTACGTTATAAAAAGTGTTCATTTTATTTATAATACCATAACATATATGAACTTAGAATAAAGGTATTATCAATTTTATCCAATCATAATTTATCGTATTATTTTTTTAAATATATTAATAATTATATTTTTAGAAGAAGAATTTTTTCAACTTAGCATATAATAAATAAGGTATATAACTTATTATATAGATTACAAAATGTAAATATGATATTAAATAAAATAATGCATCAATAGAATTTATTTGATATTATCATAAAAACATTATATTATAACATATATATTATCGCTTTGCTCAAAAAATATTCTGAGTACACTGTATTAAATATAGATAATAGTTTATATTATTATGAATTTATTTATATAACATTTATTTTTTTATCAAACTAACATCTCTATGAAATCGTAAGATATTATCCTATAGTCATTCATATTTTAAATTTAAATTGAAACATTAAATATTAAAGTAAATATTTATTTAAATATGCACACTATATATATTAACAACATTAAATATGTGCTAAGGTGTTTAATAATTGTAAGCATGATTAAGAAATCTACAAAGAAATTCTAAATATTTATAAATATATGCTGTATAATGTAAATATAGATAACGTTTTATTTTAATATAATATCATTTATTTATAAAATTTGGAAACTGTACTTGTAAGAAAATAAAATTATGATAAATATGTTATTATTATATATTTAATTAATTAAATACGACATGATTACATACTCTTACAAAATAGTACATTCGTATATTATCCTACTAATAATGCAAATATAGAACATACATGCTCTTATTAATTATATATAAAAAAACTACATAACATTATAATTTTCTTATCATATAAATTCTTATTTATTACAATGGGTTATACACACATGTGCTTCTTTATTCAACATCTTTAATTATATAAGTTATAAGGATATATTTTATAGAAATACTAAAATTATATATTTAAATATCATTCCACAAAAATATTTTAATAATTCATATCATATATTTTTATATATATCTATAAAATTATTAAAATTATTTTAATTATTATTGTCTATATTATAAAAAAATATAATACACGAAAAGTAATACACATATATTTTAATCATTTAATGATAAATATAAATATATATACTCTAAAAGGAATAAACTAATTTTTTTTAAACAAAAAATATATGATGCAAGGAATGAAAAATATGTACATCTTTATTTAATATACTATGAAAAATATTGTCAATTATTAAATTTTATATATATATTAGGCAAAAAAAAATAAAAAATAATATATATTTATTATACCATAAAATTATTACTTCATAATAGTTAAGATATTTTTTTTATATTTTTATTTAACATACTAATTTTAACAAAATCTAAAATTATGAAATATGCATACGCATAATATATATAATTGATAATTATATTTTTTACCTCACACATAATAATAATATTAATTCAATATTCTTTTAATATATACATAATATAATATATAAATTCAATATATTTATGTAAAGATCCAAAAATGTATATATTTAAATTGTTATACTAAATTGCATTGAAACATATACAAACATAATGCAGGATAATAAATCATTTATACATATTCATTATCTAATTTAAATAATATTGACATAAATAACAATAAATAATATCATAATGCGTATACCATTATTTATATAAATTTAAAATGTATATGTTAAAGCTCATATAATAAATTTGATACCAGAATAATAATTACATATCCTTGAACTAATACAGAAACACGAAAACCTATGAATATATATCATTTAACTGTATCCATTTATATCCATGTTTTAAATGAAATTAAAAGCAAAAATATAAATATATTACTATAAATCTATTAATTATGTGCCTATATATTTTGCATATGTCTTTATAGAATATAAATATTTTATTATAATCATATTATATATAGAATAATATTACAAAAGAAAATTTACTAATTGTCATTTTCTCATGATTATAATATTAAATTTATATTTTTTATAATATTAATATATATTAAATTACGTGCCTATTATCATAGGGTAGTAATGGTACAATAGATTTTCATATAAAGAATGCGAGGAAAAGATTTTGAAATTTTTGTAAAAATAACGAATTTTGATATTGTGTACAAGTATTATCAATATAATATATATTATAATAATTTTAAAATAAAAAAACGTATAATAATGAAAATAAATATACCTTGTTTATTAGTTAGCATATATAAAAATAATGTCTGTAGCTCCTGAAAGGGGTAAAGTGGTATATGTTTATTCTAAACTTTGTCTATAATTTAATTTGCGTATTATTAAAATATAGTCATTCAAGAATAACAAAAAAAAATACATTTTCTTAATAAAATCATTTAAAAACATTGCATGATCCATGGATTCTTATAATGGGCTAATTTTATGGGCATGCTTCCCAAATGTAGTTTTGTTTTTTATAATGTAAGAAATGAGAAGTTACTAAATAATTTACCTTCATCGTTGACACATGCGTGCTTAGGATTTTGTTGAGATATATATAAAAGCACTTTTCTTTTACACTGCATGGAACTTGGTCGATGTTTGAATTTTATAAATAGAGTAAATACCGAAGAAGACGTAAAAATATTTTGCAGACATTTCTTCTACAAGCTAAAAGTTGAATTATACCAAAAACATATTAAGTGTGGTGGGATAAGTTCATGTTATGACAAAATGATGGAAAGTTTACAAAAACAGTTTTTTTTAAATCGTAATCATAAATGCAAGAAACACCTTGTAGATCTTGATGAAGAGGCATATCCAATATTTTACAAACTGGATTTAATATCTAACTACACTTATAAATTAATGTTAGGTGATGGTTGCTGGGAAGAAACAAAATATGATAATTATATAAATGATTTAATAAAATCATCATATGTATATGATGAAAATTTTTATAATGTACTTAAAGAAGTTGTGAATACATATAAGAATGCATGTAACAGAAGTAGAGTAATATTGCCTCACTTTTCTGAAATTAAAAATGAGGTTGTAGTGACATCAGTACATTCAGAAGCATCAACACAATCAAGAATATTCAAAAGTGAAAGTTTAGAAGGTAGTTCAGGAATTGTATCAGATACTGTAGAATTCGGAAAATTATTAACAGAGGAAGTGTATGTTATAAGAAACATTCTAGAGATAGTAAGTGGATTGCTTATATCATAATTTTTATTATTCTCAATTTTATTCATTTTATATAAGGTTAAAAATAATATTAATTTTATAAATGTATATAGAATTACAGTTTACATTAATCAGAAAAATAAGAATATTGTGTGAACCTAAAAGCATATACATAAAAACATAATACTGTCACTTTTTTTTTAAGTATACAAGATATTCTTTAGTTTTACTATCATGGGTAAGGAATGTCAGAGGAATTTTCAACAAAAATCATTATGAACACCAAAACCTAATGGATTCATTTGAAAGAGAACGCAATAATTCATTCCATGACAGGATAAAAATAGCATATAGTTCAGAAGACAACCACTAATAATTGCATAATATTATTCCTAAATTTACATCGGTATGATTCAAGAAATAGAATGTTAACATAAAAATTAACTCTTGAAGCAATAAAAAAAAAAAAAAAATTACATATTCAAAAAAATGATCTTTAATATAATAAAAAAATTATAAATAATAGCTCTGAGATTTTTGTAATTTATGTAATAAATTTAAGGTCAATATAGAAGTAATCCTTGAAAGTGTAGAATATATATAGTTAATATGGAAACTAAAATATATTATAAAGAAAATTATGAATTGAAAATTGTTACATGTTATAATTACATAGTTATTATTTGTAATATTTAAATATATAAACGTAAAAATATTCACCAAAAAACTATTTCATTCATGTAAAAATTATTTATAAATAAAAAATTTGAGAAGTGGATAATGAAATGATTAAAATAGATATTATTCTTGTACTTATCAATAAGGAAAATGTATTTGCTATAATTAGTTCCAAAAAAAGTTAATCATATATCAACATTTATAATTAATCTAACTTATATTATAAATATAAACACACAATACTTCAAAAAAGAATAATTCAAAATAATTCCTGTAATATATATGCAGTTCATGGATAAGGGTTCAGATTTAGAGATATATTTTTTATTGTAATTTTTATGGTTATATTCATAGTTCATTTATTAGGGTTTAGATTTTCATATGTACCTTTAGGATTTTATATTTATATTTATTTTTAGCATATGTTTTATATCCTTAAGATTTTTTTTTTTTTTTGTATATAGTCTTGGAATTATAATATATATTTTTATTACGCATAATAATATATATATTTATTATATTTTTTTTATAATAGTATGTATACCAACATGTGTTTTCATGATTTATTCATTTTTATATATTATATAATATTTTTGTTAATCATAAGGCGAATAAACCTAAGAATAATTTTTTTTAATTAGAATATAAAATATTCTTTCTAATTTATATGTTAGGGTGTATCAGTTTTTTTATCGTTGGAAAAGTGTGTTTGCAGTATGATATGTTGACTTTGTCTTGTAGTAATCATATATTATTTTATATTTAGAAATTTTGTTCTACATAATTTTTCATAACTTATATTTATATATGTTGTATAATTAATTCATATATTTCTATCGTCATTTAACATTTAATATTCTAAAATATACTTGATTTTATAATTATCTATACTATGCATTCGTAAAAACTACATTATTTTGCATATGAGTGTATTTATAAAAATTTATTAGTATGTTATATATTTAATCGCATATATTATGTAATTTTGAATTAATGCATATTTTAATTTTTAAAATAATAAAATAATTTATATTCACACTTTAATAATTTATCTAATAAATCATTTAATATAGTCTTATGATTTAGAATATGATTGAATATTCTTTTAAAGAAATTTTTTTTTTAAAATATAAATATGAAATATACATTATTCTTATAATATACATATG
>NW_021629476.1:6232-6597 GCF_002157705.1 Plasmodium gonderi | reverse complement strand
TTATTTATTTTTATATATATTCTTAAAAAAATTTATAAATACTACATTTCACTTGACAAAAAATTATAAACATATTTTAAGTGCACATTTACACTTCTAAAAGGTTATTTTAATAATACCCTTCTGTTATAGTTACTTATACAATGTCAAGTTTTTAGTAACAAATTAATGAAGATTCATGTTCTGTAAAAGGATAATTATAATCCTAAAAATTTGCAGGAAAAATCTTCAGTAGGCACATATATACATCTTATTGAAAATTTTTTTTTACAATAATGTTTTTATTTGTGTACCTCAATGTTCTTTCCATATAATTTATTAGTTTCATTTTCATAAGATTATTGTATTTTATAAAAATTATTATC
>NW_021629476.1:0-5959 GCF_002157705.1 Plasmodium gonderi | reverse complement strand
TATTTATATCAATTATTATATTTTGTAAAACATTTAAAAGTATATTGTTGATATTAACACATCTTGAAATTTAAGAATAAAAAAAAATAACTATGCCAGTAGATCACAATGTATAGAGGAATGTGTTAGCAATTAATACTACACAGAGAATAAGTATTATAATATTTGATCCTAATACCCTGAATCTGATAAATATTTTTTCAAATATTATTGTATATATTAGGTGAAAGTTAAAAATAAATTCGAATTATTCTTTATAAATGAAAGAAATAATTTAGACGTATAATTAAGGTAAATATAACATAAATTCAAATGTACACTACAAAATATTCTATTATTAAGGATATATAACATCATTTGTAGAACATGGGTTGCATATATACTTTACTAGACCATACATGTAGACATAATGAATATCATACATTTAAATTTACGCCTTTTGTGCATGGTTTAAGAATCTACCACTTAAATGAATTTTATATTACACCACATTATTATACATCTCATAATAATACATTGGAGTGAAATCATTATAGATTTTATGGTACAAATGTATTACTCCATTACTTTATTATATCACTTGTCTCACATATATGTAAGAAAAGAAAACAACAAATAAAATAGTGATTAAATACATGTAAAAGGAATTCTACCTTTTTATTATAAATGCTTCTATATTATTAAATGATTAATATACATAATTGATCTGGAAATTTATACAATAAATAAATGCATATGTTTTAATGTAACATATGTTGTGCGGAAAACAAAATCTTTTTTCTCTATAATATTTTCCAATTTTATTATAAGCGCATAAATTATGTGAATATGATTACATTAATGTTATTTTATTTATAATACATGTTTAGGCTATGAATAAAAATTAAAAAAATGGACAACATTTTATCCCCAATTATATGTTCTATTAGGTTGATATAATTTTCTTAAATAATTTATTCTATCGTTAGAACAATGTTTAATATAAGTGCTAAATTGATATCCATCATTTTTCCAAATATTGAATTTTATTGTTTTTTAATATTTTTCTTATTCATGGGAAGTATCTATAATTAAGTGTATAAAGAATTTATTAAAAAAATTTCCACTCCTTATTTATAGAATTAATGAATATATAAATTCGCCTACGCATAATGTTTGTTATCATTATAATTAATGTATCTCAAGTTACAAATTATGCTACAACATCATTTATTGGGTTTTTGGTAGCTAAAAATGTGGTTATTATACTTTAGATTTTGGCACTATGGTACATTATAGAGAAAAGATACATAGGTTATTTCACTGTTATTGCAACACTGTACACTTTTTTTATTTCCCTACCATAAAAATGGTCCTAATGCTTATATCTAATAAAAATATTAGTCAATGGTTAAGACGGGCTTATGTATGTTATATAATTATGAGTTTTTCTACTTAATAAATATTATTGATGTAAAATAGTAATAATTCTGAGAAAATGCTATATTTACTATATAAAATGTAAGTATAATGATAAATGGTGTAGATAATAAGACACACAATAGGGTGGCGATTAGTATTACTAATACTTTTGCACAGTTTTTGAGAATGTTCACCTACCATTGGTCATTACACAATAAATAATCTATATATATATTGATGTAAACTATGTTTGTTTCTGCATGTATATTAAGTATGTCAACATTATTTAACTTTTTTTTTCAACTTAAAATATTTTACTCACATATCAAAGTGAAATATGGTAAATTTATCATTTCGTTTAATGAATTAATGCAACTTATATTGCTTAAATATGTAAAATATTAGAAAGAGTGCCAATTAATGTGCTAGATGGTGAAGTGTGTAATGTTATCCTTGTTTTGCATGGCTTTAATTTTTTAACAACATTTAAGTATATATTATTGTTAGATATGTTACTACGCATAGAATTAGGATTACCCAAAGAAGCCCTATTACTTAGACACTCATATTTTATTTTAATTTGGTGAAAATAATGAAATATACATTTTAAGCATAATAGGTTTGGTTTATGGTGTGGGTTTATATTTCAGGTTTGCAGTAAAGCTCTATTATCACTTGTTCGTAAATCGCTATTAGGAGTTTGAACTTTATTAATGTAAAACATAATGTGCTGTTATAATTGAAAAGATAGTTGTGTTAGTTTCGATTTTTTCACTTTAGCTTGATTTCGCACACGTTATGGCAATGACTGTTGTTCTGAAATTCATGTTTTAAGAGTGTTTCCTTATTGCTTTGCTATGACCCACTTTATTCTGTTTTTGCAGTTTTGCTCTCTTCAAGTGAACCTTTTTATTTACGTTTTAATTGAAGAATTTTTCTTGCAACAAATGTGAGATTACTAATATTTTCAGAATTTTTATGAGATTTTTCTTTAAAACATTTTATTTTACCAGAATCATATAAATCTTGGCGTAAAAATCCGAATCTATTACATTTCTTTCTTTCATCATTTTTTTGCTTATACATACATTCAGTTTTTTACATTTGTATAAATTTTAATATATTTTTTCATTAAATTTGTCAATACTATTCTTAGTGTATGTAAGAGTGTCAATATATTTTTCGACACATTATGATACCAAGCATTGCTTACCCTTATAAATCGAAATACTTATTTTACCCCAATTGTATAGATCATTTTTCGTTCAGCTAGAAATTTCGAAAATTATTTATTTAGGTAGGCCAACCTGAATTATAGTAATTTACTATTTCGTAAAATCATATCATATTTTCTTCCGTATGGGTACTTAGGACATAAGACAATATGATTAAAATATGTAAATTTGAATATTTTATAAAGAATTTATGAATAATTTAAAATAGTGATATTTGAAGGGGCATGATTATCTGCGTGAAAAATTGTAAAAACTGTTAAATTTGTTAATATCACTTTTAAAAACTTTATGAAATTACTTCAATATGTACATCTTAAATACTCATATGAGGCAATTATATTTTAAAATTAAATGATTCAAAATAACATAATTAAGAAAAAACACATAATTAACACTAAGGAATTATTGCTTGGGTGTATTATTTATGGGTGATATGAAGTTATGCGCTGTAAAGCCATCACATACATATGTTCCTTTTTTATAATAAATTACACAAAAGCTCATTATTTCTATTTTTACGTAAAAATGTCTTCTTCATTATCTAAGTTTACACCAATTTATATTTTATGTGCACACTCATTATTAAGACTAGATTAGAATTATTTTTCGTGCGGACGCAAATACTTTTATTGTTCATTGATCTTAAGCATTGTACTTAAGATGTCAAGTTTATTAATAATATGTAGTATATTTTTGTTTTATGGGGAAATGAAATGTTCTTGTTTTTTTGGTGTCTGTAATGAGACACTTAATTGCCCAGTAGGAACTACTTTGTCATATTTTCGGTTATTTATATCAACATATTTTTGTTCTCATTGCAATAATTTTATTGACTCACATTTTTGTTATTACAACAACAATGGTGTTAGAGATATAATCAATTCATATGGTAGTTATTCAAATTAATATTAAAGATTATTTTTTAAATAAGGTTAGTTTGTATGTAAATGAAACATAGTTATATTTTTAGCCTTACAGCTAGAAAAAATATTACTAAAAAAATTAAGTATGTTTTTAACTTTACCAATAAAGTTTTGCCTACAAGAACTATGAGAAAAGGAAAATGTATAACACAAATTGTCAATATATTCTATTTATAAGCTTGTTTAATTTTTTTTTTAGGTAGACAATTAATAAATAATAATAAAAAATGTTTGAAATTTTTCCCTTTTTTCTATATTTTATTATTTTTCTTAAATACCAAAATTTTGGAACAGCTAAAAAGCAGTATTTTATTACAGTAAAATTATAAATTCATTAACATACACAAAGTTTTTAAGACTCAAATTTGATAAGAAAGTTCTGCGCTTTGATGAATTATTATAAAGTGTTAAAAATAATTATTTATAGAATTTTAAAAGAAGTGGGGATTAATATATGTGCTATTGGATTTTTTAAAAATATAGAATCTAAAGAAATAATTAAAATGTTATTTTCATATAGTATAAATAATCTTTGTTATTATCACTTAATCGTGAACATTATAGCAATTATTTTGAGGACGAAATGGACTTTTTATATAGACAATATTTATGACGTTTACAAGAACAATAATTATCTGAATAATTTGATATAAGAATTGTGGTAAAAACTAGTGATAATTTAAAATTATTTGTTCTAGTACACATTAATAATAGAATTATAATATATTTGTTTAAACCAATTGCTTACAAAATAATAATTTGTTTTACATCATTACGCTTTATTTGGATTGTTATATTTTTATTTTTCCTTGAATTTTTTGCACATCCATGAAATGGTTCATTTTTGCATAATACTAATAATATAGTATTACAATGGTTTGATTTATGAAAAAAATGCATGTAACTATTACTAGAAGAAGTTGGCATTTTTTTTTAAATTAATATATAGCAATGAAAATTGTAGAAATAAATCAATCATATAACCCTTCATATACACATAAATATGTAAGTGTGTGTATTATGGTTACAATAAATTAATGCAATAAAAAATAGATAATGGAGCTTTCAAATGCGAATAATTCGGTATATTAATATTTTTATTATATTAATAGCTTATTATTCGGACATTTTATATAACTTGAGGAGTAATTGAAGCCCATCTCTTTAATGAATACGTATATTTAAATAATAGCATTCATTTATTCTACTTAATTGAAAGGAAAAGAACTTATCAGATTTGTATTCACATAAAAAATATGAAGAAATAGATGGTGTAGGTATTAATGATAATAATATGTTCACTGTATAAATAAACTTGGAGAAAGTGATAAGGAAGAAAAAAGACTTTGTAGTATGATAGCAATTATTTTTAAACCATTAAAAAATGAAAAAGATAAAGATAAACAAAAACGCGTTTGTTATTACTTTCAATACTGATTCTATGACTAAGCAAAGAAAAAATACTTCAGTGGAACCAATACATATGTGAACAATCTGTTGCTGTGAAACCTTTTGATTTTGTATGATTAGCTTTTCTAAAATATAATGTAGGTAAAAGCTTGGTTTGTTTATTATCTTTATGATGCGAGAGGATTGAAATAAGAAAGAGATATTCATGATTATTTTGAAAAAATAGAACATATTAATTGCAATAATTTTGAGAAAGGTAACTGTAAAGAATGTGTGAATTACTTTACTTACATTGATCATTTATATAAAAAGAAAATTCATACATGGCGCGACGAAGGCGAAATGTACTTTTCTAAGTGTAATCCTTCAAATGTGGAGATGAGAATAATCCACAAAAATTTTGAACTTAGTTAAAGAAGGTTCTTGAGTCATTTGGTGCACACAGAAAGGAAATACTTAAAGAGAAAATCATATTACAACCTAAAACAAAGTTCTGCAGCAAAAAATAGAACTTTGCATAATGAAAATGACGTAATATCTTATATTACAGAGGTTAGAAGTAGCATAGAATCTGTGTTCACAATTGATATTCCTAGAAATAAAAAAACAATGTTTGACGAGTTGGGTCCTAGTATGTTTCGTAATATTATCATAAAAGCTTCTGTGTTTCGAACAATTCTCTTCCTTTTTTATGATCACCGGTCAATTGCACGTTTAATTTTTAAATATAAGGTTAATATGATAAAACTGCTATATCTGATATTTTTTAAATCCATAATTACAAAGTAAATATAAGTTCTCGCTTTATATATATATTTATTTTTCTATTAGTTTGCTATATTAGGGTTATATTCGTGTAAAAAAAAGATTGAAAATATTTATTATGGTTAGTTTGTGAAATGATAATCTAGGAATGATTCAGTTTCTATGTTTTTAGATTATCCAATTATAAGATTAAATGTGGTTCTTATCTCTGGATAAGTCACTCAT
>NW_021629475.1:0-2882 GCF_002157705.1 Plasmodium gonderi | reverse complement strand
CGATAAAATAAATAACATACTATTTCATTTTTACAAATACGCTTATTTGCAGAATAATGTAGGTTCTATATATAAATAGAGTTATAAATTAAAAAATCAAGTATACTATAGAATATTAATTGTTTAATGACTAAAAAAATACATGAATTAATAATATATATAATTATAGAATGATATATATATATTGTGTAATATATTGTAAAACTAAATTTCTATATATAAAATAATATATTTGTACTATAAGACAATATTAACATATCATACATCAAACACAGTTTTACAACAATAAAAAAAATAATACAACATGATATATAAATAGGAAAGCATATATTTTATTCTATATAAAATAAATTATTATGAAGTATATTTTCCTTATAATTAACATAAATAATATAATATAAATATAAGAATTTATAAATTTTCAAAACACATATCCGTATATATATCATTATAATAAAAATGTAATAAAATATATATATATTATTTTATGTACTCACAATATATATATAACATATATTATAATTCTAAAACTAGGTTCTAAAACAAAAAACCTTAAAGAAATAGAATGAATCCTAATAAAATATATATATTTACTAACTTAAAGGTATAAATAAAATCCTAAACACTAAAACTCTATATTTCAATCAAAAAATTCAAATCCATGAAACCTAAACCCTGAACACAAAACATGTACTATTATGGTTATTTAATTAACAGTTGCCCATACATACCATCTATAATATATTAATCATTGTTCTTGTTGTATTATGTTTTAACAACTCTATGTAGTTTTTAAAAATTATTATTTAGTTAACACTTCTTTGCAAAAGGCACAATATTCCTTAAAATTCATTTTACATTTTCTTGCTTTTAAACGTTCATATTTTACAACTTTTATCATTATATTAATAATGGACACGAAGATTAAAATTGATAATATTATAATAAATGTGGCATAAAATTGATAATCATAAATATAAATAATAATAAACCATTCACCAAATGTTCTATATAAAGCAAAAATAATATTTGTACTTGGACTTTTTGTAGAGTCTATCTTACTTATTAAAGGGTAAATTAAACCAGATAATTGAAATAGACAAAAAATTGTACCATAGAGTCCATAACTCATACAAATTTTTTTTTTCAATCTTCTATTCTCATTGTTACTACTTTCAGCTATTTTATCTATTTCATCAATTTTATCGAATATATATTTTTCACAGTAACACTCAAATTTTCCTAATCCTTTCCTGCTATAATATCTTTGCTCATGGTACTTCATATAAGTGTCCAAATCTTTTATTCCCTTTTTTTTTATTTCTTTATATTTTAACACATCCATCTCTCTCTTTTTTTTAATTTCCAATTTTTTTTCCTTTTCTAATTCTTTTTCTCTCATTTCAGGACTCTTATTTTTTTCTAAGAAATCAAATTTTCCGATATTATATAATACTTGTGATAAACATATAACCACTATAGTAAGAAACGCTATATTATTTAACTCTGTATACATACCGTATAGATTTGAATTGCATTTATGTGTTAAAATAATAACTAAAGAATAATGTATAGAATGAACAGCAATCTCATGTATTTTTTTCCCAGTATAATCATACAATATATTAGCAATTCTTCTACTTAATGGAATAACATGCAATTTTGGGTAATCATTAAATATGGCTCTTTCTAATGTTTTATTCGACATTTCTGCTTTTACTACATGTTTATTAAACTTTTCAGGTTCATCTAATAATAATCCATTAACACAATCATCCAGTAATTCCATATCTTTGTATATAGACGCTATTTTATGCGAACCATTGTTTATAGTATATTTTGGGTTAAAAAGTTTTAAATTAACTTTTAAATCTTTTTGTTTATATTTTCTTTGGAATATATTTTTAGCTAGTAAGCGTTCTGTTCTTGTAATATATGTATTATCAGCATTGAATGTATTAAAAAAATATTTAGATAATATGCGCTAAATAAAATTATAAAATATATTTATATAATTAAATATATAGTTAAATATAAGGGTCAAATTTTTTTTACATATATATAATATTACATAAAATCTACAATATACATATATATAATTAATATACTTCATCATAATGGTGGTATATGCATAAGAGAATTATGAATACAATAATTTTAATAGATAATATAAATTTATTTTTTCCCTTCATATTATATATATATTTCCATGCTATGAATGAGTAAAAATTTTATATTTCATACAAGATAAAAGAATAATAATTGTATAATATATTAATATATGTTAAACTCAATTTACTATATTAAATAATAATTAAAATTACACATTTGTTTTCTATATTAATATTTTTATTGAAACAATATAAATTACAAGGTTATTGTGAATTATGTTATGATAACATCTTATATATATAAATTATTATATAGATTATTTTCTAAAGAATTTTAAAATTATTTACATTTCCATTAATACAAGAAAATAAAAAAATACATAAGGAAGAATTATTTAATATATTCAAACATAAGAAAATAAATCCATATGTATAAATAATATATACAGATAAATTCTTTTATTCATAATAGAATCAAAAATATCTTATGTTATGCTTTTTATTTTTATTTATTAAAATATATTTACTTTATTCTCATTAAGAATTTATTGAGACAGTAGCATAAAAATATAAATTCTTAGAGGAAAATAAATATATCTTATTATATAAAAAATATTGATATGTGAACATTAAAGTTCTTGACTTTTTATTTCATATGTTCTAACGTATTTTATCTTCACATATAATGATTATTACGATTAGTATGTTACATTTGTATAATTATTTAATTTCAATATAATATTACATCACTTGTACCTTCATGACTAGTGT
>NW_021629474.1:17668-18735 GCF_002157705.1 Plasmodium gonderi | reverse complement strand
AAAAAAAAAAAAAAATAGAGTTAAAAGAATACATAAAATATATACCCTGTTGCGTAATTAATAAAGAAATCTCTGAAATCCAAATTTTCATAAAATTAAGGAAAATCATAATATGTTAAATATTCCCCTGAAAACCCACAAATATGTTCATATATTTTTCCAACATATTTTTCCTACTTTATTCAATTTCTTATACGATTAATGAAATTCATGCTTTTTGGTAATATTTTCAACAGGTGCCCCTTAGAATATCATTCTTTTTTTAATATTTGTCATAGATATTACTTTTATGCTATCATTCTGTTAAATGAGAAATAATAAGAAAATTGTAGAAGTGTGAAAATTTAGTTTTTTTACAGAGGTACCACTGTTAAATAAATGTTTTAAATAATTACTTAAACAACAAAAGAATTATGCACACATTAAGTAGCATGTGCAATACTTACATATAATATGTTTTATAAAAATGGAATAGTTAAACTGTATTTATGACATTTATCCATAAAATAGTTGTTAGCAGAAGCTGTACCCTTATGGATTGTCCACAGTGCAAAATTATATTAACTTCCACCCTATGCTCTGCCTTATTCATTTTTGAATAACTGTACAGTTCTCTCTTTTTTTTATGTTTTTTTTTCACCTTTTTATTCTCCATTTATGTGATATTATTTTAGAGAAAAGGTGGGAATTTTAATTAAAGCGTTTTTCTAAAATGAATATTTGACACATTTCTATTTTTCTACTTTTTATTACACACCAATTTCGCAACTTTTTATTTCTTACGACAAGAGAGTTAGAACTAATAAATTCTGCTCATGTAATTAATTCATTTGAAAACATTAAAATATGTTGAATTAATGGAGAGGGAAACGTTATTGCATCATATCGTCATTGATATTTAGGAATACTGAGAGAAATTATTATGTAATACATCACATAAATTGCATTAAAATGAAATTTCTATCTGTGTGATTCAAAATAGCTGATGAATTTTTCTCTAGAAAGAAAAAATTCCTTTACCAGGGCATAATTGTGCACACATTACATATTCCATCTTTTGAGAATGG
>NW_021629474.1:17291-17492 GCF_002157705.1 Plasmodium gonderi | reverse complement strand
AACTCTCTTAAATATATTGCAAAGAAAGTTGAGATGCGTTATTTTTTTCTTTATACGAGGTAAATTATGCAAATAATTCAGTCAATGTTCTTTATGTATATGTAGCAAAAATGTATATAAATCATTGTAAAAAAAATTATAATAATCATTTATATTCAATAATAACATAATAACAAATTCTAATATATATAATATTACATT
>NW_021629474.1:15585-17271 GCF_002157705.1 Plasmodium gonderi | reverse complement strand
TAATAAATATATACATCATATCAATTTAATATAATACATTATAATTACATACATTAATTAAAAATAAGATAATAAACTTTAAATACAGTATAGTCAATCTAAAACAAAAAACTTAACTCTAACATTCAACCTATACTGTATTCCCTCTAAAATAGAATAACACAAACAAGCTATAATTGAAACTAAACAAATGTTATAATACATAAAAAGGAGGAATCATATATAGTATTTATGCATATTGACTAATAACACAATATTAAATACTGATATTTATTATTCCATTAATATAAACTAATGAGTAGGCGTATATAAAATACATGAAAATATATGGAAATCTTAAAACTCAAATTCTATTAAAATCTGTAACAAATAATAAAAAATACTAAAATTTTAACCTTGAACATTAAAACATAAATCCAGTGAAATTAATAAATTTGTAGTATTATGCATTTATATAGAAATAAAATAAATCTAAGTTCAATAATATATACATTGTTTCATATATATGTATAATGTAATAAAATTATAAATCCAAATAAATATGTATAATATAGAAGCTTAAATGATTTAATAAATATGCACCATATATAACATACATTCTGAAATTTTTAACATATTAAATTTTTTTATAAGAAAAGTATATTTTATCTATTTATTAGATGGCATCTGTGAAGCATAATGTTTGAAATTTCCAGTGGAGGAGAAGACTATTTATATTCGATAATATGAATAAAAAATATTTTATATAATTTGTTAAATATATTTATATTATTGATTTAATAAAATAGAATGTTCATAAAAATATTATTTTAAAATTATGTACACATATGGCTTTAATTTATAGATTAATTTTAATTATATATTCTCTCATTGTACAAATGATTATAATACAGCTGAAGATAGTTATCGACTGGATAACCATGAAAACTTGAATTAATAATCTATTAGAAGAATTTATTAATAGAGATATATAAAATTTACAAAAAAAAATATTCTATTGGACTATTCTTTATTTTTATCATATTAAGAAATTATATGATTCTAATGTTAAGTATATAAAATTAAGTTGTAAATATTATATTTACAATATAAAAGAACTATTGAAGGATGCATGTGTATATCTAGTCTACGTAATGAATTACAATAAAATGAAAAGCTTAATGTCAAACTAAATAGTATTGATAAAATATATCTTGATATATGTTCTCATCATGTTTATAATTTTGATTTCAATACATTTAAAATAATTAAGTACATTGATGAACTATAATTCAACACTTTATTCCTAAAAACTACAAGTAATTGATCGTATAATAAGAATGAACTTAAAAAATATGTGGATAATTTAAGGAAATATGAAACTAAGATAAGTAGTATAACTAATATACTATAAAACGAAATAGAATATTGAATTAGAACTATTTAGAATAGTGAAAACATTTTGAATGAAAAAGATCTGCATAATTTCCCTTCTAAATAAATGAAATGAGATGAAGACTGAATGATACATAAATCCCAAGTAATACACTTAGGCCTATCTGTAAGTGGGTACAATTGTTGTTTAATTTTTAGTAATGTTATAAATAACTTTCTTTATACATAAGTTTATATATAAGTTTAATTTAAAAAATATATATTATAAAATAGTTCATGTTACATAATATTTTTTTACAGTTATATAAAATT
>NW_021629474.1:0-15527 GCF_002157705.1 Plasmodium gonderi | reverse complement strand
TAAGGAGATTTTTTAATAAAAAAAATGAAAATAATAACAACTTGATGTATAAATTTGAGAGGACATATAAAAATATAGTGCAAATTCAGTATAAAATAGTTTATAACCAAGAATAACAACCCCACTAATCATATAATATTGCTGAGAGAAATAAACAATATTATATCAAATAAAACTGTAAAATAACTATTTTCTTAATGATGTAATATGAATACTCATAAGAACCATTACATTAAAAAATAATTGTAACATTATCAAAAATATACCTCAGAATTTTGTAATAAGGAATATATAAAGTAGGTACCATGAATAGAACACACAAGAGATGAAAATTAGAGGACTTATCAAGAATGACAATAATAAAATCATCTATGAAAATGCCCTTACAACCATTAGATAAAAAAATTATGCAGATATAACTAGACATGATGCAAAAATATGTATTATCAATATTTATTAAAATTCATTTGTGAGAAATAATAAATTTTTATTATATCCATTTAAAAAGAAAATTATATATTAAAAAAAAAATTAAAATGATTACATTATATAAATAGATGTTGATATAGTAATTAATATGCTATAAAGTACTAGAATAAATAAAAAATAACATATAAATATAAAATATTAGAGTGTATATTTTTATTTGTAAGAACATATATTACTTAACAAATAAAATAAATATTCAAAAATAGAAACATATGCACACAGCATGATATAAACATTTATAAATAATAGTAACTAAAATAAAAAAGGGATATATGTATTTCGACTTATTTATATCAGAGTAATATATAAAAAATATAATAATAAATGGATTTGAAAAAAATTTATAATGAGTAGAAGACAAAAAATATATATATATCATATTCCTTATATGAAAAAATGAATACATTAATTGATTCATAAAATATATCTGTAACATTATATCTACAAATAAAAAACATATATTTTAAAATATAATTCTTTTAAATTACATAACCATTCAAATAAATATAAATATTAACAAAATTTTTCTTTTTTAAGGAAAAATAAACTCTTATTCCATATATATATGTAAAATAATTTTAACAGTATATTACTAATACTACCTGTAATTTTTGTACTCATATATGTGGCACAATAGTTTCTATATAAATCTAAGACATATTATAATCCGTGTATATGAAAGTTAATTTATATTTATACTTATATGTTTGATTTAATAAAATGGTTTCCATTAATATAATCTATTAGCCTTATAAAAATGAACAGAATGCTATATATAAGAACAATTTTTTACATTTAAAGCATGTTATATATATTTTCAGGAATAATATTGTTGTACATTAAGAGTTATAATTTTTACATTAATACGTTTATGATATTAGAAACATATTAAACAATAATATGACCAATATAATATTAATGTATTCTTATGAGATAAATTAAAAATAATTACATAAATAGTATATATTATTTTTACAGTATTTTAAAATTTTACATTAAAGCATTTGTGTGTTATCTGATATCACAAATATATATGATTTCTATTGTTATATATTTCAGTAATTCATAATAATTTTAACAAGATTAATATTTTTATATAATTATTATTACACTAATTTTGCAGAAATCGTTATATACTACAAATATATTGAATCATAGGTGTGTTAGAATTTAATACTAAATGATAATTTTACAATATGTTGTTTTGTTTCTCTGTATTTTTGATTTATTATATTATATTTTGGCAGTGTGTTTATATTCATTAACTATATATTTTTTACATCATGAGTCTAATGCTGCAATTACGTAACATGCTAAACAAAAAATAATAAAAATTGTGCTTCATCTTGTATCACATTAGACAATAGAATATTTATCGCATATACATAATTTATGTTATCTAAATAAATCTTATTTAAATATTTTAAATGCAATTATAGTTAAATATATACTTTATTTTTTACGAGAGTCAAATAATGAAAAATAAATGTATTTTTTTACATGATCTATCATTATAAATATTAATTCATATAATAATATAACTCAGTAAAACGTGTTTATGATTCTGATACATATATATTTATTTATGTAAAGCCACGTTTTGGAAGCATATGTAAACACTTAATATACACAACATACTATTTCATAATACTTTAAATAATTAATGAAAAAAAAACTGAATATTATGGAGCATTCTTTTGAATAAATATGATTTACATAGTTTCTACATAAATGTACAATATTATTAGGATCTATTGTGTACCATTATAAGATGTAATCATTATAAAATAAATTGCAGTAAAAATAAAGGAATCACAAAAAATACTGATTTGTGATTTTTGAATATTTTTAACTTATTAATATACATTAGTAATATATATAGTCATGCATATTTTTAATTATATATCATTACATGCAAAATAAATTGTATATACATAATATAGAAAGACATAAAATAATTCATTACATAAAATTATATATATAAATGCTAAGCATGATGAAATATATATTCAATAAATTGAATTATTTAACACATAAAATGTTATACTCTCGTTATTTATTTCAAAATAAAACAGTTATACTTTCTATAATATGGTATATTTCTTGAAATACAAAAGATACTATAATTGTATCTAAAATAATACATTATGAAAAAGAAGTAAAATAAAAAGTAAATTTTTAAAAAATATAAAAGTAGTATATAACTTTTATTATAATAATTTTTTGTATTTAAGATATATCTGCTGTTGCATTATTATGTAGGAAGTATATTATTTTAATATTAGTTTTGTGCTCATATATATATACTTGTAAAAAGAAAGCGCTCGTAATTTTATATAATTAATAACAATAATATTTGATAAATATATTTTTATACATAATTTTTATATATATTTCATCATTTATTATATAATATTAGATGAATAAATTTAATTAAAAAATATATATTATACATTAACGCATATAAAAAATGTAGAAGATTGTATTATTTCATATGATCATGTTTAATTTCTGCATATAGAAGTATAATTAATACTAATTAATTTCTAATTTTGTTTAGTCGTAAACCATTGTATTCAGCATATATATGTATTAAGGTTTGCATAACAAAATTTCTCTTGAATATATAATTTTTTTGGATAAAACAGCGGAGTAATTTATTAAATACTTAATACACTGAGAAATATAAATAAATATATACATCTAATGTTCTTAAGTAAATCGTACAAATGTATATAATTTCATTGCAATAGAAGTAAATACGTTAGAATTATATACGAACAAGATATTTATTCGTAAAATAGTGCGTCACTATTTTAGTATTATTATCTTATTCACAATAAGTCATTGTATTTCAACTGAAGAAATAATATTCCCTCAGTAAATTATGCTTTAAATTCAATCATTCTATTAATTAATGAATATTTATTATATAAATGTGTGTTATCATTTTTGTAGTAATATACACACATATATATTTAAATCGCTATATAATAAAATACAATTATATAAATTATAAATGTATTATTCCATTAAACATATTTTTATAAAATGTTACAATGACAAAAATTAGGAAAAAATATATTTATACAAGTATTTATATAATATATCAACTCACGTTAATTTATACTTTGTAATTATTTGTATTATATGATAAACAATATACGTATATACAATTGTTTTTATTAATTTACTTGAAATCATATAAAGATCATATAAAAGGATGGAATTATAATGATGTATATAAATCACTAGCAAATATCATTTATATATTTTATATCGAATTATATAAAAATAATGTTGGCAAGTGTTATAGTGTACATTAAAAATATATAATCATTAAATAAAATATAAAAATTTAATATTCATTATATAACAAAAAAATTAATATATATAAGTCATATATCTAAAATATTATATAAAGAATTGATTGATATAACACTTGTAACATAGAATACGAATTATTAATTATTTATCTTGGTTATAAAATGTATGAACATTAATATAAATGTTTTATAGAAAACGTTTATAGATATCTGTTTATAGTCTAAATTGTGGATTGAGCTAAACATTATGTATTACATAATATTATTAAATGTATTTTAACAAATATACATGTTATTAAGAAATAATAAAACTAATATTTCTTATTGAATAATTTTACGCCATAAATTAAAAAAAGAGGAATGAATTGGCATATAATAATATATATATGCATATTTCATAAAAAAAATTATATATAAATATATTCATTGCTAAAATTAATAATAGTATATATCCCCTTAAAAATGATTTCTGAACAATTGGTGCTAAAACATAAAACCTAAATTATAAAGCCTAAAGCATTGGATCCTAAAACCAAGATATAAATTTTTATTATTTTGCTAAGGATTTACAAAATTTTTTTGCATAGATAACAGCTATTTAAATACAACAATATACTGAGATGTTATAATATTAATAACCCTATATAATGGAATAGATTTATATAAAATCATTTATGATTTTGTATTAAAATTGTTCAAAATAATCAATTATTGTAGAATAAATGTAACAATAATATATATATAAATGTAAAAAAAATATATATGTAAGCATATTTATATATATTATATTTATATAAGTTTCTTATAATCACATGATAAAGTGTTAAAAAGTGTGAAAACATGAATATAAGATATCTCTTACGTTCTTATATAATAGGTGTAAGTTGTTTGAATTCATAAGAACTAAATACTATCTTATTTTACTTTGAAAATAAAAATACATGAGCCCTAAAATCTACCCTTCAAAAATTAAATTTATAAAGAGTAATTTAAAATTTTATATGGCATTGATGTGTATGCTTAGATAAAAACCTTTCAATCACTGAAAGATTAATTTTTGTTATATATTAAAGCTAACTAAACCATATATATAATATTATTTTGTTGTGAAATTTGGAATTAAGGTAGAAGTAATAAAACTTTAAATCATCCTCATATATGACTTATAAGATAAAGAGCAATACACATATATTACAATTATTTTTATTAACGTGTTACTTCCTTATTTGATTTATGTACTCTGAAATTAATTATCCCTAAACTCTATATCTTAATTATTCTAATTTTACATTTTTGTCGCTATAAATTATATATACTAAAGTGAAAAGCATTTTAAGGTTTAATAGACATACTATTATATGAATATTATAATGAGTTGCATTCGTTTTTATTGTGTCGTTTTCTTTATTGAAAGTATTATTAAAATTATATATTTACCATAAGTCAAATCAGACATGGTGTTACATTTTAGAAGTCCACATTTTTTTCATTTTATTATAATTAATATATTTATGTTTCTTATTTTTTTATTAAAATAAATCGTAAATCATGATGCATCATACATATCATTTATGTTGTATTTGAGAAAAATAATAATTCATTTTGAAGAGACTTGAGAATAATTTTATATTAGTTCAATAAAATATAAAAGAACGTATCATAAATTATATTCAGGTAATGCGTCTCTATTTTTAAAAATATGTTTTTCTATGTTTACACATTTCATGAATTTATTTGGTTCATGTGCAATATAATATAATCTTATATAAGATGGCAGATGACGTTGTATGTTTGAAATATTACGGTATTAATGACATTATTATATAATTATGTATATTACATTTTCCATACATATAATAAATTTTTTTTTAAGAATGTATAATATTTTTTATATAACTATTTTTTCTTTTAATATCAGTATAAATTTTTAAAAGACTTCCCTTTTTGTGAAGATACGATTCAACAGTTTAAAAATTATCCTCTGAGACGCAGCAGTTATGTTTGCTATGCAATTGCCAACAAATTTGCATCTAATGTGAATACTAATATTATTCTAAGGGTGTGTCCTCAAATTCTTGAATATTTATATGATTTGAATATTATGAGTAAAAATAACATATATAGAGAAGCAGGATGTAGATTCATTCATTATTGGTTATATTATTATCTTAAAAAACACAATTATAGTAAATATACAGTACAGATTTACGAAATAATAATGTTGTATTATGCCTCTACTATGAATAGAACTACATTTTGTACTGATTATGTGAATAAATTAACAGATGAACAATTAGAATACCTGAACTATATATACAATTTCTATAAATGCATTAAAAATATAAGCAAATATAATATTTCCGAGAACTATACAAAATATTGCGGTGCTCTGAAAAATATTATAGAAGAAAATCAAACACCAGTATTGAAAGAAGTTTGTGATACGACTCAACCGCAAAAATCAACACTTGAAGAAAGTAATATACAAGAAATAGCATGCTCTTGTAGATCTAATATTGTAGCTACTATTTTAGCTACAATTATTGTAATGTTAATAATGTTGTTTTTTTTGTTATTTTTCTTTAAGGTTAATTATAATATTTTTTGCATGTATCGATAATAATAAGTTATTTGTCGTAAGAGTTCAAAAATAAAAACATTTATCACATCACAATTACATAATTAGTTCCCAATATTCTTTATATTTACTAGTATACTCCATATGGTCCATTATTAAGCCGTAGAATAAAAAGGATAAGAAAAATGTTGGATAAAAACACTAATCCAAGGAATATATCCCAACGAACCGAAGTACCCATAAATATACTCAATAGTGGGATATATGATATGCTATACAATTAATCCTAATTTTATATATAATTCGAAGAAAGATGCATTTTAAATAATTTATAAAAGAATTTAAGTAAACTGCATTATGTATTCCTCTCTAATAGACTTACTTAAAAATGAAATAATTCTTACAGTATAATAAAAAAAATTCATATAACTTATTATCAATTTAATAAATAATATTACAAAATGATAATCTAATAATTATTAAAATATTTCCCGCAGGTATATAAATACTAAATAAAAATATTATAAATATATTTTTTACTTGTTTTAATACTCAGTGTTTTGCATATGTAAAATTATTTTAACTTATTATTTAGTATTTTATAAATAATATAATAACACATTACATGACTAATACAGTAGTTATTATAGAACATACAAATTTTGTTAATAATTCAATTACAATATATATAAGGGTGTTCTAAATATATTATGCTATATAATAGCATAATTTTATTAATAGGAATTCCCAGTTTCTATGCTCATATATTAATAACAAACTTTGATTCATAGTTCTCTTTATTTCTTCTTAATATTTTTCAATTTTAAGGATATAATATTTCCATCTATATACTATATCAATGTGTGAATTATTATTCGATATTAGAGTATGTATATAAAAAGGAGAAGGAATTACAAAAAATAATTTATTTTTTTCATAAACTTTTTTCATTATATTAAGTTCGTTGGATAGAATATACCATTTTTTGAGCATTTTAATTTATCTCCATACTTTTTATAGTATTATAATGAATTTCAATTTTCCTACTTCACCTATAAAAAAAATTAAAATAAATGCGTACATTAATTTTTTTGAAGTCAACATTAGGTGTAAAATAAAATTATATATATTTATTAAATTAATGAATCTACTATATCACAAATTCAAGACAGAGTCATTTTCTTATAGTTTTACAGTATTCCCCATATAGTTATAAAATATAGAAACTGAATATAGTACTATTCTTTATATTTATCCTGTACATGCATTATATTAAAACAATATTCTCTAATTATATTATATATTTTATAATTAATTTGGTTATGAATATTTTTAGTGAAAAAATCATTACATGTATCATAATACATTGGTTAATATTTACTTATATTTTTTGCTCGTTTACAATTGTATCGAATTTACCATAAATTACTGGGACATAACTGTAACAACTTATTGTTTTGTTATGGAAGACGATTAATTTTACTTCTGTATCCCTAAGCAGTGTCTCAACCCTTCTAGTTTTATAATTTCATTTGTTCTTCAAACTAAAACACAAGTCTTGTAGTTCAATGATTTATATTACAGTTAATGCGCCCTCATAATTTTTGTATTGCACTAATTTTTATGAAAATTATCTTAGCATTAATTACATTAATTATAAAATACTTTTCTTCATATTATTCATTCATCTGTGTTCATACAAAATAAATATCCATTTCCATGCGCATAATACTTAAATTGTGTTATTTTTTATACCTGTATTAAATTATTTTCCTATATTTTTGCCTCATTGAGCATTATCACAAAACTATAATGGCATTTTCCTTCATAAAAATCTCGTATATAATATTTTATTAATGCTTTGTTACAGAAAATGTTTTGTGCAGATGGATATGTCAAACATAATTATCTTATGTCGTAATATATAAATTTATATTATGAGACATATGATTCTATTTCCACTTCGATTATTTCATTTTGATTGGAGGTTTAATTTTCTTCTTTATTCTTATTTTATATGACCTTGATACAGATGAAGTAAAATAATCATATATAAATAGAGGGGAATATTATTATTTAAGAAAAATATACATATAAAAATTATAAATTTTTATATAAAATACTTATATATTTAATTATAATCAGTATATACGTTATAATTCATGATAGACAACATCACTGTTGCTAATGTTAAGTAATCTAAGATAAAACCATTAAAAAGATGTTAATTTTATATAATATAATTTGCTTTTAGAATAATGGAAAAAAGTTAAATTATTTCACTTGATAGATGATGTTGTATAGAAGATCTACCTTGTGTAACTTCATTAAACTCAGGTTATTGCCAAAATTTTGATAAAAAATTCAATTTAACTCATGTTTTGTGTCTCTTACATCCTTAATTCCTATAATTTCATCAATATATAACTCTTCACATGCCATTAAGAAGGTAGATATAACATTTGGTTCACGTGTTTCTTTATTAGTGAAATAAAGTTCGCAATGTGATTCTATGGATATATAGTTACAAGTTCTATATTCATAATGATAATTCATATAAATCAGTTTAATATATGTATTTTAAATACATTTTCATATCGTTTTTATAACAATTATTATTTTTCATATATTTACAATATAAAAAATGATCATGTAAACATTTCTAATATTTCCAACTTTATGGGTTACCTTATTTATTACATATATATGGTTGCAATTCAGGCTGTTTTTTAATTAATGATACTACAAAGCCACATATTTCAACACTAATGCACCTAATTTATAGATCACTTATATATTAGTCCTTTTTCATTATGTAATCATAGAAGCAGTGGAATAAGTAATAACATATATATATTCCTTCATTTTATTGTTCAACTGACAATTCTTTAAAATTATTTAAAATGTTTTCATAAAGGATGTTAATTCTTCGTTAAAACTTTCTAACACGTTATATTATTTATTATTAGTGTTTCTAATATACACTTTATCAAATATATTATATTTGTTATGGACAAATATAGAAATATTTGACACCATTAAATAAGCAGAATATACAAGTATTGTTATACAAATGTTAGTTATTCTTAAAAAGGATATCATTCACTGATCATAAAGTTATAGAAACTGCTCAAATTTTTTTTTCTTTACATATCAAAAGTGTAAATATGACAAATAATATTAATTATTGATGGAATCCTATTTTAATTAGTTGTAATGAATTAATTATAAAATGAAAGAAATTATCTATATGTAGCAGCCTACTTATTTAGCATTAAAAGTTCTTCGTTGCTAGCATCACTTTAAGAAGTAAATATTTTCAATTATTTATAAATGAATTGGTGAAATGGGATTTCTGCAGAATATCCTTTTAAAAGAATATCATATATAATCCTATTAATAATGAGTTATGAATAAAGTAATTCCTATTTTCACATAGTTCGAATTATGACATGTTCATATCATTGTTAGTTATTCCTTCGTAGATATCATCTATCGAAATAATATATTATAATTAAATTGTTTATGCTTATAATAGATAAATAATATCATCATTTTTCAATAAAAAAGTTCAATTTATTTCATTGTTCTACTACGCTCTTTTCGAGGGTTCATGTCATTTATTTGCTTTTACATTTTTAAAAATACAAATTTTTAAAACTGATGATATTATTAAAACAGAAGTGATATAAACTAATAAACATAATTTCCAATAATTTAATTTAACTGTGTGTATTAAAAAATATATAGTGTGTAAACAAAATGTTATAAAATGCATGTGTCTGTTATTCGATGTTATTACATTGCATAAATACTAGTGAATTTCAATATACATAAAATTTAGTATAACTGAAAAAAATACTTCCATCCAATGTTCATGTTTTAACATGTAATAAATAAAAATTTAAAGATAAATTTGTATATGTATACATATATAATGAACATTTACAATTAGTCATTTAAAAAAAAAATGCATTTTGTTAGGGTAAGAATATAAGAAGATTATTGAGCACTTTAATTTTTTAGAAAAATTCAAGTTCCAAACCACAATGATACAAGATCTCACATCTGTTTCAATTACAAAAGGGAGCTTAAATTTCTGTATTTATATAAACGAATCTTGACTTTATTTATATATTTCAGTTATTTCTTTTTCAAATAAACATGGAATTTTAAATATATTTTATTTAAAAAAAATGTGAAAATTTCTTTCACGTCCTTTGTTAATACTCCGTTGAAATAGAACATGGACAATTATTATGATAATTAAACAATAAAGCATAACAATCATGGATCTTTTATATTGTTTTATCTTCGTGAATATTTATCCCAGTATATATTTCAAAAATTTTTTTAGAAATGAATTGTGAACATAATGAATACATAAGTGAAATGTTTTCTTGTTTTCAATAAATGAATATGTACAAAAAGCTGAACTTTTTTTTGCATATCAATTGTGTTATTTATATATATAATGATACATATTTATAATATGCATATGATAGTAAAAAAAAAAAAACCAACTTTGTTAGTACATTAAGATGTCAAATATTCTATAATATATATATGTTTGTGCATTCACATGTTATGTTGTAGTAATCTTACAGAGGTATCATGTGTTTTTTTTTTTTATAATTTTATATTAAAATATGAGTTATAGTAATAAGTATTATAACTTTGAAGAAATAATTATTAAAACATTCCAATTGCGATTAATAAGAACTTTAATGAGCATTTTATAGAATTTTTATATTCCTCCAATATAGCGTACATGTAACACATTAAGATGATTTCTTGACATTAAATTTTATATGAAAAATTGCGTTTTTTCAAAATTGTCAAGGAAAATTATACTACATTAATTAATATTTTTTGGAAAAGTACTATATAATTTATAAGATTCTTTTTGTTATATAGAATTATATGAAAAGAATTTTAGACAAAAACATTTAACTTTTAATTGCATTACAAAGTGCATGAAAAGATATTGTACTTTGTCTTATAGAAAAATAAATGGGAATGTTTATAATTAAAGATTTTTATTTAAAATAATTGCGTATCACAATGAAAATCATCAGTTACCCTTTTAAGTTAAAATGAGTATTAAATCATTAAAAAAATGACTAATGCATGAAAAGATCATACCATCATAAAATGAATATATGTAACAATTATAACGTTGAATTATCTTTATAAAATAACTATGAAATTGATGAGTCTTTTATTGCCTTATAAGAGATAACAAAATGACTTTAACATAACATATACAAGGAATAACAATAAAAGGAATATATACATTTCTATAAATAATTATTAGACATGTACAAAAATTAATATTGTGAATTGTTATTACTATACTATATTCAATTGAACATAAATTAAAACTAAAAATTTCAGGAATGATTGTTTTTTCTATACACAGTTAATCTAATAAAAGTAAAATAATAACTTTCGCTTAAGAAAATTCATATATATAAAAGTTATACATAATACAGAATTCAAAAGGAAAAGTAATAATGTTATTAACACTACAACCAAAGAATGTGTTGTAAAATAACTTCATTTAAATAACATGTAATTTTACAAATATATGTTATAAATAGTACACTTTAAGGAATTTTGGAACTAAAAAAAAAAATATGCTTTATTGTATAAACATTTCATATTTTTAGAACCATATTGCATCATTATTTATATCTAAGTAATAGAAAGATAATGAAATAGGGATAACTTGAAATGGGTAATGTAAGGTAACCAATCTACACATGGTAAGACAAAATAATCATATGTTGTTTTAATGAACAAACGAACTGATACATAACTAATATTACATATATATTTATAAGTATATTTGTATTTTTATACCCCATTAATCTATATTATGTTACTTAAATAATAAAAATATATATAAATAATAAAAAAGTTAATTTCTGTGTTACATATGCAGTCGTGCGAATGTGATACTTTTCTAGTGTTAATCACATAAAATTTTTTTCTCGTATATTTGTTCGATTTGTTTTTCATTATATACACTTTTTTCTTGCTTCATTTCCATTATAATAATTTAATTTTTCGCCAAATAAAATTATTGAATAAAAAAAGAAAAAATATGTAAAAAAGTAATAATTCATTTTTTTGTGTAATTAGGTAAATGCCTATAAAAATTCTAATGAATATATATATGAAATGCAAATAGTTATTTTTCAAGATTTATCGATTGCACATTATTTTAAGAATTAAATAGACATTTTAATTAAAAACCGCTGTCACAAAAATAAAAAAAACCAAGGTTATACGTGATTTATTATTGACTCATTATAATATACGCAAAACTATAAAATTCAAAATATATCACCCAAAAAATAAAGAAAAGGATATACAATGATTAAAAAATTATTTTTACGTCAAAATATAACTTCACAGATTGTTTCTAACAACACATTTTTTGTAAGAAGAATTATATATCATAAGCGACAAATGAAATAATTTTAAATGGAAATATAGATTATTTTAAACATATGCGTTGTTTTACATTTAAATAAAAAATACTATATATGAATATTTATATGTAATATATAACAGATCAAGTTTTATTTTATTTATATATGCGCAGAGTATATAATATTTGTATTCATGTTAATTTTTTACAACCACTTAATTTTTACGTATTATGTTTCCCTATATTTCTACTTATTATGTATTCATTTAATGCTAAAAAATGACACGAATTTATTAAATATGCATTTGTAAATTTGTCCATTTAGTAATTATCCTTAAAATATCACTTAACACACAAATATTATTTGCTCAAAAAATTCATGTATGCTGTTTTAAAGCATCGTAATGATATGTCAAGAAACAACTATTCGTAATCTTTCTGAATATTATAAACTGTGCTTTACAAAATGTGTCTATGTATATACATAATTTTATTCCCCAAATTATTTATTTAAAGGAAGAACGGAACGCAGCTATAAATTTAATAACTTGATAGATAATGGCCACTGTGTCATATTTTACATCTGATGGCGACAATCATTATGACTTCGATAAATGCTTAGAAGAATATATTAATTATTTAGATAAAGGTAAAGAACAAATTCATGATTTTGAAGCCAAAACTTATACAAATTACTGCACTGAATGGGAAAAATTATGTAAATATATAAAACATAAAAGAGAAGGCCTAAATGAATGCTATATAAAATACCATATGCCATATAATGGAGATGGAGAAGAAACAATAAATCATTTTATTGGAAAATATTCTAATACATCTGAATGTTCCTTCAGTAGAGTATCTCTTGTTAAAGATAATTCTAAATTAATATCGGAAACACAACACAATGAAGATCGTAAACAAGAAAAATTAGGTGAAGGACTATTGGAAAAAGAATTTGAAATGTTACAAGTCCAAAAGGATATAAACCATCCTTCTAGTTCTGATTCTCAAGATGAAGATCGCAAATCAACTGATAGTCATACTTTCAGTACACCTTTAGAACTAGAAACATTGTGCAAGTCTGAATCCTGCACAGATCCTTCAACATGTACAGCATTAGGAACCCAAGCAAGTGAAACAGTTTTACAAAAAATCCACAATGATGGTTGTGTGATACATATTAAACATCAAAAAAAAATTTTACATGAATGTTCTATCAAAGGCAATGTTTCTGTTTCCGAACATGCTGCTGAGAAGACAGTTGAAATGCAAGAGGTTAAAGTTCAACCACCCGACACAAAAAGTAATGAAGTTACTTTTCTTGCTAATGGAACAAATGATACTGAAGAATATGACGGTGGTTCTCTTTCTCCTGTGTCCATTCGTGATAAGGATGATAAGAATGTAGAACATGTTAACCAAGTAAATCTTAATGCATGTATTGATGCAGCAAGTGGTGGGAGTTTATCCTCAAGTCATGTAACATATAGTTACAAGGATGCTAGGGGTTTAAATTCTGAAAGGGAATCTACGCATGATACATTTTCCGGTGTTGAGACGCCCGTTATTTTAGAACATAATACTGTTTCCTTTTATTACATATATACAATTATTTAACGCATTAAATATATAGGCTCTGATACTGTTATATTCATGGAGAGATCTGCTACCATTGTGACTGATATTGTCACAGGCATATCTGAAGGAAATGACCGTGGAATATCAATTAGAACATATATCATAATTGTTTCAATTCCATTAACCATTATTCTTATAATGATACTCATTATAAAAGTAAACTAAAATTCTTAGTTTTGAAAAAATTAAGCATATATTTTTAATTATTTACATAAATTATATTGTTATTTATTTTCCATATCTTTGCAGTTCACCCCTATGAAGAAGCTTATGATCAATAAAAAAAGGAGGAAAGGAAAACAAATGAGTGAAAAATTACAGAGAGTACAATTAGGGCCGTCCCTTGAAAGAGATACACTAATCCTATTTGCAAATAGCCATTTTGAATATTAAACATTATGATAATTAGATGTTTCTAAAAAATTAATTAATAATGTTTACACAAAATATTCAGTATATATGAATTGTTAATTTATTCTTGTAATATATATTTAATTATATTTTTTTGTAAATTTATCTATTATGTGAAATTATTTTATAAATTTATATAATGAAATACTTTTTTTTAGTAAACATGTATATTTGTACTTGAAATTTTGACATTTCTTTCTTCCATTTACAACTTTTTTTTGTTAATATAAACCTAAAATATAATAAACATTTTTTTTTTTATATATATAAACTCTATGTTTTGTTCTATCGGCTTAAACTATAAAATGATTCCTTATAATTTCCATACATTCTTTGTTATTTTACACAATTATATAAAATGACTTCATTATTTTGCTATAATGTAGAATTTCATGTCATAACCAATTATTAATTAAATTTTAAGAAACAAAAAAATGAGTTCTAATATAAAAAATTCATCTGAATTATATATTAAAAATGGAAATAGTTAAAAATTATTTTTAATTTATTTCAAACTACTAATTAAAGAATTCGAAAGAAATATAAATAATTATAATAGCAAAACATGTGCTGAATATAAAAAGTTCTATTTATATAATATTATATTAAATAAAAAAATTTGAAATTATAAATTCTATAACAA
>NW_021629473.1:8366-8804 GCF_002157705.1 Plasmodium gonderi | reverse complement strand
ATATATATATATATATTTTTAGATTGATATATAGAAGAATGAACCTACATTTTATACATTTTGCAATATATATTATTTTTACAAGTACGCTTATTAAAATTATTCTTTCTGAGGATTTTCAGCCTTGTACATTTCAAATTAATTAAATTGCTATATAAAACATTATTTCAACGCATAACCAGTGATGTATTGTAAAAACATGAGTATTCCTGTTTCAATTTACGCTTGAAAAATATATAACATTATTTTATTTTATCTCCTCTTTATTTTATCTAAATTGGTAGTACAAAATAAATCATCACAAAGTATGTAAATGCATAATAAATATGTTAGAACTTTAAGTTTTAATAATTACAGCAGTATTTATTTAGGTGTATAGAATATAATATTTTTTTTAAGAATTATTACTTAATTTGAGAACTAAAATTTTTTTTTTTT
>NW_021629473.1:7089-8325 GCF_002157705.1 Plasmodium gonderi | reverse complement strand
AATTAAAAATAATTAATTTTTTTAATAAGATTCAGATTATAATGTTTTTATTATATAATCATGCTTGCACAGAATTATTTTCATTAGAACTACCAATATTGGGGCTCCGTAGAGAGAATGCATGTTGCCAACAGATTCATCATCATAATTTGCAAGATTTTTATGTATTCCACTGTAAGATACAGAGTAAAAATCTATTTTACAATCACTTGTCGCATAATTATGTACAGGAGTATCAAATAGGTTATTATCTTTTATTGAATTATTGCATCAGCTATTATTATTTCTTTGAAATTCATTACTGTTATATAGTTTTTAATATTATGATCTTCGTCATGTAATTCTGCATAATTTAAACTTTCTGTGTCAATATTTTGAGGATAAATTCCCTAATTTCTAAAGAATTCTTAAGAATTGTAATCACCATCAAATGTATATATGGGAAATGGAATTATTCTGAATCACGCAATTGTAATTTACAACTTCATTTATAATACATTGTAATACTTGGGTGTTAAGATGCTGATGTGTCGTTCGTATTTGTTCATATATTGGAAAAATGATTTAACAACAAAATTTTTCTGTCACATTCATTACTATTAATGTTGCATTGGGGGCGGGCTGTTAGCTATTTATTAAGATACTTTATATTTATATTCAACAGCATTTGAAATAATTTATGTACTAGGTTGAAACTGTGAACAGCTTGCTCATTTGTCCTTATCATTTACCGTCATTTGAATATTAAATTATATCTTCACTTTTTGGATGTTTTGATTTTAGATACCTTCAAGGATTATACTCCACGCGTTATATGTTAATCTTCCGTTTCTGACTCATTTTTACATGCCTTATATTCTTTATTGGAGTTATTTGTTTTTGGTATTAATTCAACAACATTTTTATCATGTAATTCATTATTGCTACAATATTTAGCCATGTTATCTCAGTTTTTTGATGAATATCTTTATTATTCCGTCTACAAATAAAGCATTTGGTATACAAATTTTTTTAAAAAAATCTGTTATGTCTTCTTTTATTCTTTTTATATATATATAATTCATTGCATTTGAAATCTATTTAATAAAGGTATTTTCATGAAACTTATTAATATTTCGTTCAATTTTATCTAAATATATTAATATTTTGTCGTAAAACTAATGGATCTCATAATATTGGTTATCACGTACAGTGCTAATAATTATAGTGTCCACTATAATTTCATTAATTTTTATT
>NW_021629473.1:0-6793 GCF_002157705.1 Plasmodium gonderi | reverse complement strand
AATTTGTAATATTTTTATGCACTAAATTAACACAAATGATTATATTACTAAATATATAATTTCGAAATTAAATGGTAATAAAAAATAATTAAATATATATAATGGTTATAAAAAATGTGTACAAATAAATAAAATAGTGAGTGCTGAAATGTTTCATTCAACTAGCACAAAAAAATGAAATTAGACTTATTCTAGAAATTGCTATTTTTATTTATGTTTGTATATTTATTTTTTATAGTAGTGAGACAACAAGTATACATAATCTTATATTTATGAGTCTTTATATCTATTTTATTTTTTGTATATGGTGAAATATATTTCACATAAATAATCATATTAACACAAATGAGCTCAGATATATTTGGGTCTCAAATGTAATTTTGAGTGATTATACATGCATTGAATAATTATTTTGATGATGCATAATTAATTTTGTGATGTTGCATATAATGAAAAAGAACAAATAATATATGAGTTGTGTGGCAGTTTGTTTTATTATTTTAATGAGAGTTTATATTTAAAATCTGTATATAATGCATAAAAGTAATATAATCATTATATCATAGATATTAGTATTTGTGTTTTTCTTGTGTATATAGAATTTTATTAAGTAATGTAAATTATATTTAGAGTATACATATAAACATAGTATATTTATAAATGTACATGTAATTTTGTTGGTTATTAAAACAACATAAGATTTTTTTCCATCTCAGTTTTTAATTTAATGTACGTTATCCCTTTTAAATTTAACTCTATTTCATTATATTTTTGTTAATTGGAAGTAACTAATAATATAATTTGATTATAAATATTTGAAATGATTTTGTAAGACAACATATTTTATAGTTGTATAATCTTTAAAATTTTCTGTTTATTATTTATATTTGTAAAATTAAATTTTATTTCAATAGTTTTGTTTTATTTCTCTTTCATAGATTGTACTACTAATAACAGACTATTACACCTGGATTTCTACATTATGCATAATGTGGATTTTACATATAATAAATCCATGATATACAACTTATTTCTTTGCCTTTATTTGATTACATTCTTAAAAATATAATAATCATTCTTGAAGAACATATTACTAATTTCTCTTCAATTGAATACATTACATTATTAACAAGTGACTATATTTTCTTTCTTACATAGCCATTACATACTTAGAGAAATATATAATTTTTATTTTTATTACCCATAATTGGTATATTTAAGGAATTATGTTTGCTTCCCTATTAAAAAAACAGATTCTTCAGTTTTATAGGTAACTCTTTAAGAAATTTCTATGTTATGAGTTTTATATATATAAATACTTATTTCAAGATGTTATGGTCTTTTTACAAATTACATACATTTTTAATTTTTTCGCACTATGTTCAACTAAAAATTAACTTTTGATAATTTTCATTCCACTGTACACTTATTTTAGATAATATGTTTCCAATTATAAACACTTTTATTTATTACCCCATAGGATGAGACAAAAAATATGTTCATATTCTTTATAATGATGTTAAACCTTAATACAATTGTATAAAATTTGTTTCATATAACTCACAATACCAAAAATAATTTTATATATTGTATTGTACTTTTTCAAAAAGTGTATATTGTTACATTGTTTTTTTTTCAGATAATTTGGATAAAATATCCTTATACCCCCAAAACATCACAATATGTAATTATATGAATGTGTTGTATGTACATCACATTGAGGAAGTGTCAGAATTCCGCAAAGTGCGGATTAAAGTTCTCATTCACAACAATTATAATGAATTCATAATTATCTTTTCACTGTTATAATGGTTATAGCAATAAAATATGTGTTAATATAAGATTATAATAAAGAAAAGGATGTTGTCGCCGTAGGATTACTCTAAAAAAAAAAATGCACAAATATATGTTAAGGAATATTTCAATAACTTAAATCATTTAACAGTAAGTATTTTTTTTATTCTTATGTAAGCAGTATAAATATGTTTTATGCTATGTATATAAAATACATAGCCGAAATGATGTAACAGCACAACTTTTTATAACACACTTGTGTAAATAATACAACATTTCATTTCACATATGCATTCATTGTGACAATGGTTTATTTTGAAAAAAAAGTGTGAACCGTATGATAAGTTATTCTTACATAAAGATAAGACACTTAAAAGGTCCTATTATTATTATGTTTCCTTATTTAAGGATCACAATAGTTTTTCATCTTCAATTTTATCAAGATTTTAATAAAAGGCGTCTAAAAGATTTTGATTCTTTTAATAAAATATATTTTAAGCTTTTATGATTATTTATAAAAGAAGCAAACACAATATTTGATTGAAAGAATGATGTAAAATGTGAGATTCTGAAACATTTGTTTTGTAAGTTACATTTTTATGAAGTTAAAAAACTGTTTTTTGATCTTATTAAATTCATTTGCTAATAAAATATAATTTATTTGTTTTTAAAAATTATTGAACACAAACTTTTATTTTATATGTGTATGAAATAATATTAACGATAAAATAATTACTTATTACACATTAAAAAATGAATATTCGGACATATTATCTTTTTCTAATATTTCAAATTCTAGTTATATCAAAGTTCTACAAATTTTTATGAAAAATAAAGTTATCGTGTAAAAACAGAGCCAACTTATAAAACATATTATGACATCATGTTTTTTATAGAGATAATGATGTTTAATTGTCGCATATTAACTTTATTAATTCTTTTCACATTAGTTTTTTTATGAATATTATGTATTTTTAATACGTCTATTTACAAAAATACAAAAATATATATTTGCCATAAAAGGGGAAAGAAAAAAAGAAAATAGAATAATAAAAAACTATCTTTTTTGTAACAGAATTAATACATCATCTAATAATTTAGTGTGTACTTGCTACATATAACATAATTTTTGCATGGACTATATCTGGTAAGATATAAATAATAATATAAACTCGTTACCGTGCGTACTGTGTGAATATAAAAATAATTTTTTATAATTACATATTACTAATGGAGTCATGTAACACTATTACTTTGGATATTTCGAAGAAATATAATTAAACTAACACATTTATAAATAATTGAAAATATTGAACTTTTTTTGTAATAGATGGTTACTGATATATACATTTTAATTAAATACAGTTTTTACTTATATGCAAGTGTTTGTTTATTATAATTAAGTTACAGATATGAATAATATATAAATATATCATGCTTAATTATATATAATGAGTAAATAAAGGAAGATCTACGAGCTTCATTATTTGCTATAGTTCTCTTATATTAATATAGGATGGAAATATTTACATTTTTGAAGTATATAATAGACCTTTATGTAAATATTTATTATATCTTTAAAAGTATTGTATGGTCTTATTTGTTAAGGAAACATATATTTATTTAATATCATGTATACTTTTTAATTAACTAATGATGTTCACAATTTATCGGTTCTCCTACCCATATGAAATAGCAAGAATGTATTAAAGTGCAAATTATAAATTATGATATTGCTAAATGTAATCGTATAGAATATTCAATTAACACATGTTTAATGTTATATAAAATTGGAATGAAGAAAAGAAAATTACGTAAAACTCAAAATATTATATAACTATATTATTTGTTATAATTTGAATCAGAATTCTTAAAAATTTATTATCACATAGGGTAAGCAAATATGAAATACTCTATTTTACGAGACAACATAAGAATATTATATCCTTAATACAAAATTATTAATGAGGAATATGCAAAGATAAATAATAGTGCATCTATCTGTATGAGTAGCATTATATGAAAAAAATCATGAATGTAATTAAATATATCTTCTAAAAGAGTTAACTTCCAATCATTACAAAATATAGAAGTGAATATTTATATATACGAGATATATATTAACACGCAAAATGTCAAATATTTCTACAATAAATAAAATAATAATTTTCCCTAAAATAGCAAAATATAAAAAAAATATGTAACTTTAATTAGTATAAAAATTAGAATTAGCATTTTATGCCAATATAAAATTATAATTATATATTTATTCTATTAAAATGAAATATTAAATATTTTATCCCCTAAAAAATATTTTAAAATAATACAATGTAAAATTTACAGTAGAATATTATGTTCCATTAGGTGATATATTCAATATTTCTATGTAAAAATTACTATATATTCCAATATAGTAGTCACCAGAATAACAATAAGAAATATCGTTATATAAAATATATACATTATATTATAATATCTCCAATAAATAAAATGTATTATACGTAAATCCTTATATACTTATAAAATGCACTATATATAATAATAATTAATTTATTTTGCATTCGAAAAAATATACTTAACATAGTGTTCATACATAATTTTTATTCTTTTAATTCACATACAAAATAAATATTAATACTAATAAAGGTTCTTACAACAGTTTTTGACCGTTACATAGGATTTAGGTTTTATAATTGTGTTTTACGTTTCAATTTTAGAAAGCAGTATATTTTATTATTATTACTATTTTTCGGTGTCTATGATATATTTTAATATTTTGAACATTTCTATTAATCATAGTTTATAGTTATATTATAATAACTGATATAATTATATTAATATTATAATTTTCTTTTTTGCATATCTAATAAAATATGGATATGATACGCATATGATATTATATTAATTTTAGTACATATATATATATATATTTCAATATTATATAAAATATACATTTCTCTATATATATTTTTTAATTTTGAATTGTAAACACATAATTCATAGTTTTATTATGAGATTAAAGCGTATTTTATAATAATAATATTTATGACATTGTATTTATATTTGTAATACATGTACTACGATTTAGTTATATAAACTATTCACATAGAGTCCTTTTGTTTATTAATGATTATTTTTAATTCTATCATGTAAACTTTTAATAAAAGTAAAAATGTATATAAAAAACAAACAATATATTATTAAGATTTATGAATTTACACTTATTTTATATTGAGCTGTACATTATCCACAAATGTTTTATATATTCTTTGACATATAAATTTATTTTTTCATATATTAGATTGTTAATACAATTAAAATTACATTTTATAAGTATTATCTATAAGAAAAAATGTATATAAAATAAACATATAGTAACTGTTCCATTGCATGAGTAAAAAAGTAGATATATGCTCAAATTTTCTTTTCAGAAATATTATATATATTAATTTTATAGAGATAACATGTCATTCTTTTGAACTACCATTTACTAACAAACATTATATGATATGTATACATATGACATATATATCATATAAACAATTTCTAAGAATTTCGTTTAATATGTGTTTAATTTATATAAGAATATTTTACTTTAAGTAAAAGATTTGTCTCTAGAAAATTTTAAGAAATATAGTAAATGCATTGTTAAATATATTAAAACACATTTATTTCTATATTATGATTTTATTATAAAAATTGGGAATTATTTATCTCTCATAATATATTATAGGTTATGACACATTAAATAACATAATTATTAGAAAAAATATGCACTTATATATTAACTTAAATTCCAAATGTTGTCTATCTTAAAATTGTAATATATTAGGAACTATTCTATTCTTGATTGTTATAATTCTTATTTTTATTTATTTGTTAAAATAATAAAATCATAAAGCATTTTTTTTTATTTATTATGATATACACTTAAAAGTTTTATAAATTAAAATGTAGAATAATAAAAGAGTTATTCCTTTTTGATAATTTGCATAAGCACAATATATAATGCTTACGTAGAAATTGTATGTTAATTTTTATTTTATTACAGAAAACTAATTATTGTAAAAACAAAAATAATTCACTAAGCATAAAATTACGTATGAATTCTTGTTATAATGCGGAAGTCCCATATATTTAATATAATTATATTTATCTATATTGGAATATATTAAAGACAAGCCACATAATTCTTTATACTTATGCGATTCCATTAAATGATGATGAGAACACATGTTTTATAAATGAGGATTGCATGAATCACAATGGGTGTTAATATATAGGGAAATACTGTTACATACTGGAAAAGTAATAACTATAGTATGATAGACTATTTAATGAATTAAAAGAAGATATTAATAAAATTAAGAAAAAACCTTAATTCGTAAACTTCAGGCGTCTTAAATAATATATAAAATGATGATAAATGGCCTTTAATTATCATATATAAAACATGTAGGAGGTAAAAATATTTAAGGAATAATGTATATCAAATTCTTTTGATGACAATTCACATTAGGGTAACATAAAATGAATAATAAATATAACGTGTATTTATATAATATGATTTTTTTTAATTATAGTTATAAAAATTGATTGAGAAGAATATAATTATTTTTATATATTAAATGTACGTTACATGCATGTGCAGGAAAAAATATTGAAAAACTGATAGTAGATTAAAAAGTATTTTTACTATTTATATTTTTTTTTTTGATATGTGATGTTGAATATATACTCTCTTATATATTATTATAGGAATAGTATAAATAATAAGAACAAATTGCTGTAAAATCAAACATCAATTTTTCAAATGTGGAATTAACAAAATCACACATGATACAAAAAATGCACATGCCTAGATACTATATTATTGCTGAAAATTATAATATGATACTTTTATTTAAGAGATAAATTTATTTTTTCATAATATATTTGAAGAAATATATAATAATTCAAATATAGATAGTTATAATATTTCGAGTATTACATATAGAGA
>NW_021629472.1:0-31336 GCF_002157705.1 Plasmodium gonderi | reverse complement strand
ATTTTTTCTTTGTCTAATCAGCATTTTTAAGTAATGAATGCAATGTCAATATGTTCATTTCGTTCCTTTTTTCTATATGCAGTATTGTCTATTAAAATTTTATTATAATATGTTTATTTTTTCTTTTTAGAAAAATTCTGAATAAATTAAAAGTACATAGAAATATATATTCTTATATTTCTTTTCTAATATTTTGGTTAAATATAAATTTGAGAATACTTCAGAAAAAATAACAGCAAGATATTGAATTCTCTTAAAGTTTGTATAATTCGGGATTTTTTTAAAAATATATATATATAAGACAAATTAACAAGTTCATGTGAAATTATATAAGAATACTAGAATAATTCATAAAAAATAATACCTATTATGAAAATATTTGTGCCCACTTATACTTATATAAATTTAAATTGCACAATAGATGCTGTTATGGAAGTAATTATTAATTTATAAGTAATTATTTGTATAAGATATCAACTTATTATTGTGTATTACAAAAATAAATTATTAAATGAACGTACCTATCATAGCTTCTCACAGATTTTTATCGTTATAAAAATAATTATGCACATATATATAATATTACTCATGATTTATTATGAAGATATTTAAAATTACAAATGACATGTAAATATATCAGTATAAAAATAAATTTCATGAATATATTTCTTGTGTAATATATGGGGGGGGGTTGCTACACCTCAACATATTGTATAATGCACGAGAACACATAGATTATATATTTCATAATATGTTTTATATTGATTACATAATAAAACGTTGTTCCTATAATTAATATAATATAGTATCTCAGTACACAAATAATAAACCCCATATAGATGAGAAAATAAGGTAGTATTCCTGTAATACCTTTATAACCAGTAACTGATAAAGAAGACTATGTAGCTTAACTACCTTTATCTTATTTCAGTTTTCAGCTTCCATGAATATAAAAAATACCTATTCCTGTTCTTATATATACATTTATTTCGCTTGCCGAAGATTCCATTATGACAATTTATTGTATAAAGTAAAATATAACTACAAAATATATGTGTCATAAGTTGTTACATAATTCATATTAGAAAAATAAGAAATATATATTTTTCAGTGTGTATATAAATTATAACATAGTTTCTATATATATAGTTATCATACTTGTAATCATCGTGGAATAAAGGGACGAGAACAAGGTATTTAAGCGAATATTCAAAATAAACAATTTAAAAAACGCTTATTGACAATTATCGTTGAATAACTACAAGAATGTATTCCACTTCATATAGCTTATTTGTATCACACATTAATAGTATATAACTAACTAAAATATAGTATGAGATGCTGTATTAATGTATGGTACTGGAAGGTATACGTAAACGAAGTTATTTATAGACGAAAATATTTCTAAAATTTTCTTTTAAAGGAATAATACAGCGCATTAATATTATATTTATATATATATGCTCTGAGTTTTAAAAATTTTTTTTTAAAAATTTAATAAAATCAAATGATCTGAAACATGCGAAATTAAAATTTTGTTAAAAATATTTAAAAAATAAGAAAGATATGTGTTATTTTTTTTAATGTATATTATATATATTAAAAATATATATATATGAAACAAGCAATATAGCATGTTTTTTATTTATTATTCCGTGTTCAATGCTTATAATAGACATAAGACATAGATTCCATGGTTTCTTTTTAGAGCAATAAAACACATGTAGAATTTATAATATTACAATACCTTTTGTTATTATACGAATCTACATTATATTACAAGCAGCTTTGATAAATAAAATCACGTAATATCACAATTATCATTTGTTAAATATATTACATCTTTACTACTCCTTATATACATAAGCCAAAAGGAAATGGAAATTATTATTTACTTATGGATGCCTTAACATAATACCTAAGGGTTAAAAGAATATTTCTAAGTAAGGATACAAAAACTGCATTTCTTCTTAACTTTTATACCTATATGAAACTAAATTGCATATGGAAATATATGAATGAAAGTTAACTGTAGAGAATACGTTTAAAACTGTATAAATAATAAATATAAGTAAAATTATTTTGAGTTGAAAATTAAAAGGTAATTGTTTTTATTTTCTATCAGGCATTTATTCTTGTTTTTTCATATATTTTTTTTTCTTCATTTTTCTATTATTATATATATGCGTAAAATTTTATTTTTTGGGCATTCCTTTAATGCAATTTATTAAGTATTAACACTAGACGATATTTTTCTATGCAAATTTTTTTGAAAATACGTTATATTTTACGGCTTAAAATTATTTATAACGATTGAGCGAAATTTCCTCTTATATATTATAAATATCAACATATTATTCACAATTCAATGTATATCTTATTGAAATTAATTTAAATATTTGAGATGACTGCTATTTTAACAAATTCATAATCACACTATGAGCTTATAGTAGAAATAATAAACGAGTTTCCCAACAAGCTATAATTGCATACTATATTTAACAAATATTCTATGAATCCAGTATACATCTATAAGCATTTTAGTACTAAATATAATAAAACACGTCCCTTAATATAATTCCTTTTATAAATAAATTATAAATTTTTACTAAAGATACTTTACATTAATATGATATCAGTTATTAATGACTTATATCAGAAGATATTTATTAATTCATATAAAGATAAAGAGTATATAACTTATTCTTTCAAAAATATTATGTCAACAAAAATGTATATATATTTCATATAAATTATTATAATTTACCGTGTAACATTTTTATTTGTAATATAAATTGTTAATGCACATTATATATAAATGATCAGTTTAATGAATATAATACATGAATTCTAAGGTATAATATGCATTAAGACAAAATTGATAATACTATCAATGCATATCTAATGATTATTCTTTTATATTTATACATTGAAATATATCTAATATTTTTTTTTACCATATATTAATGCCGAAAATAAAAATAGTGAGTGTATATAATTTTAATTGATTTAATACTTAAAAATTGAGGAAAGTTTATATATGTAAGGAGTCATAAAATGTAGTTTATTATAGAATAAGCTTAAAATAAATATAACATCTAAATCATAAACATGTTTTTCTGGTTTATGGACTATAGACTCATTGCCCTATTAAATTATTATAATGTAAGCACAATATATAATAGAACATTAGTTGCATAAAATTTACAAACACTTGTTATATATAATTCAAATTATAATATTATATAAATTTCCCTAAAATAATATTTTAACTTACAATAAACTTTTGCTTAATATAAATATAAACATATATATATGTATGTTACATGAGTATGTATATATATAATATTAAATTATTTTTTAAAATGGAATCATATCCTTAAGTATATTAAATCAACCTCATGTTATATAGTTTTTGAAAAAATAAATAAAATTCATTTATAATTTAATAATACATGTTAAAAAGTATAACTATTTTTTTGTTCTTTATAATAAAATGATTAAAACCTTAACAATAATATTGTTCGCCATTAAGATATCTTTATTTTTGCTATTTTTTGATTGATGCTTCGGAGTGCGCTGAAATGTGCTTATTTAATCAAATACATATTTAGACATGTAATGTACTTTTTCCTTAAAAATATATATTAAAAATAATATAATTTATATATAACCGATCACTTTTATATTATATGAAAACCAAAATTTACTGTAGTTACAGAATAGTAGATAACTTGTCGTGCTGTATTTAACCAACAATTTGCTATAATACGTGAAGAATAAAGAAATATTTAAATAAATATATCTATATGTGGGAAAATATATTCTTATATAGATATAATTTAAATATAAAAAAGTTTATTCTTTATATAAAATTTTATGTCTTATTAATTTCGCCCTATTTTTCTTTTTTGTATAAGTGTGTATTGAGTCATCCTAATATAATATGTGTTAAACATAATTTCTGTTACATATCATTCAATTTTGAAAATACTATAGTGCTTAAAATTAAATATAGACAATTAGAATATATTAAATCTTTCCAATATATTAGATAATAGATAAAAACTTCTACCCAAAAAAGCGATTGAAGGTAATTCATTGTTAAATTATTTTGTGAAATATAAGAATTATGTAACAACACATTCATTGTTAAAACAGTATGAATATAATAAACATTATTAATATATTATAAAATATTTTATTTTCATTTACGATTTTATTCATTATAATTGATTTTACATTGTTGAGGCCTAATAATTATCTATTTGTTGCCTATAAAAATAATATTTATACAAAAATAATATATGATAATAGCAAGCTAACGAAATATAATTCAAAAGCAATTACCCTTTTATATTAATTAATCATTTAATCGAATATATTCATCATTATATATGTTAACAAGAGTATTTTTAATAAAAAATTTCTAGGATTATATGTGTTATGTTATATATAATGTTCTTAATAAAGTATATCGATACCTATGCACAATTACTTTAGTTTGTTCAAACGAATGTATATGTAGTATTCAGAGAACTATTAAATACTAACATAAATATATATATAAGATTTTTATTAGCACATAATTGCAACATATGGATTGGAAAATTATATGCCTAATTTTCATATTATTATATCTATCTTAATGCATAAATGAATTATGGGCCATTTAATTCTAAAATTTGTTTACATATATTATAATATTAATTATAAAGGATAAACTTAATACTATTGTATATTATGTTATAATATTTTTATAAATATATATATCAAAATACATGTGTTCATGACACTTAATAAATATGCAAGGAAAAGTATTGGATATAAATAATCTTGGTAGAATTGTTCGTTTTATTATTATTATTTTTATTAGATAATAATATGATTAATACTACATTTTATGCTTATTTAATGCATTAAAGTATTATAATATGGATTAAATAATGTAAATTCTATATATTTTCACTTTAACATTAGTATCCCTTTTTAAAAGACACCTGGAAAATATATGAAAGCATGGATGAAGCTGTGGAGGGTACTAATGATGACCAAGTGTATATAAACGTTTGCAAAGGAATTAAAAATACAAAGATTAAGGATAATGAAAAATATTATAATTTATGTTTGAAACTTTCAAGAAATTTGAAAATATTTTGTAGTAAAGCAGAAGAATGCAAAACTAATTCTATCTATTGTCAAAATTTAAATAGCTGGTTATATAAAATAGTAAATGAACAAAAACTTGATAGTAGCAAAATTTATGGAATTTTCATGTTTTTTAGAAGAATTTTGCATAGATTAGGTATTAATGATATGTGCACATATTATGATTATGGTCGTTTTTATCTAGATCCTATTAATATTATAATGCTAAAAATATTTGACGCTAATATGAATATTATTGAACAGACATTATCCCAGGAAACCTATACATATACATGTCCATGCCAAAATTTTGTTAGTGAAATTATAAAAATATACAAAAATATGAATAATAAATATTGCACTAATGGAGAGCCTAAATATAACATAAAAAGATGTATACGTACCTGTGATCTATTAAAAAATTTTGCCTTTTCGTACAATCAATATCTTCATAATAATAATTCCATAAAAAGAAAAATACCATCATTGACATCTCAAGATGATGTAGAATATCATGAATGTGAAGAGGATTACGATACCAGCGCGTCACTTGTAGTAGATGAAGAACAATTATTATTACCAGAAAATGATGATTTATTAGAAGACGATTTTGATCAAACATTAAGCGAACTACAAGATTTTGAAACTAATAATTTAAGTTCATTCAAAATAAAATTTTTACCCACTGCTCTTGTTATAATTGCTGGAGTATCTTCCCTTTTCTTCTTATCTTATAAGGTAAATATAATTTCCATTAAGGAATATGAAAAACAGTGCATGCAATTTTCTAGATTATGTATTTCTAATGAAAAAAAATACTTATATAATACTTAATAATATATATTATTATTAAATTTTCTATTAGTTCACTCCAATTCGTAACTTGTTTAGTAACAGAAAAAGAATAAAAACAACAAAAAACACTTATAATGAAGATGAGGAAAAAGAGTTCTTTTATAATATGCCTGACAATATAACTTCATACAATCAGAGATATGATATAGCATATGGAAATTTATGAAAAAAAAATTCTAATACATCTTTGAAAAAGTATTTTATCATCATCACAACTAGGAATTCTGTTAAGAATATTAAGTTAAGATTCGGATAAAGATGCCCAACTATCAAACTTGTTATATCAGGAAAAATACAAAATAAAATCATTATAAAAATTATACGCACATAATAATTATATATTTATAAATTCAATGTAAGAATAGAACATAGTAATGCATATTTAATGTAACGAAGTAATTTTACTACATAATCAACTTATTTATAAAAACAAAAAATTAAAAATCCAAAACACATGAATAATTTTATATATCATAAAATTAATAAATGTGAAATTCAAAAAAAGGTAATTTCCATGCCAACATAAAATTCTGTACTAAAGAACATAAAAAATATCAGCAAAATTATCCATACCCTCAAAAAATGTAATATATCCAACACTTACAAACCCAAGTTTTATAGGATACCAATATTTTAATTCCATAATGTAATCATCATTGAGATCAATTATAATAAAAATGGGTTCTATAACGTATTAACAGGTGAAAAATGATCTATTCAATTGAACTAAAATAAAAAGCGCTACTATTCTTTTTAAGATATGTTATTGTTTAATTTTATACTCTACGTTGAAACGAATGTTATACAAGGACAATTGCATCAATATATAAACAAATACAATTAATAGGGTTTCATAATATCTTCTTCGAATATTTAAACATTGATAATAAGCCAAAAATAAATAAATTTTATAACTATATTAGGAACATACATGCTAATAGGAAAAATTACAAAATTTTGTGACACTTTTTTTATATATAAATTATTCTCTAATAGATTAGCCTTGTTATTTTTTTTGTTTTTATTTGACTTTCTTTTTCTTCCTTTATTAAACAATTTATTCGTTGTATAACATTGCATTTTTTATAAAGATATATGATTAAAATTTTAACATAAAACATTCTATAGTCTTGCAAGAACTAATTGATATAAATAACAAATATATAATTTAAATTGCATAATTATTACATTTCTCTTAACACAACATAATTGTAATAATATATATGATTCCTTATACTATATATGAACCAAAGAATTTTAATATATTTTAACAACTAAAAAATAATTTGTGTAAATTTTTATAAATTAGTATGTTAATATAATAATTATAATATCCCTTTATGAAAAAAATAGTATTTTTTCTTTCTCCTTATAATAATATGTAGAACAAAAATAATATAATTAAAAATTATTCTGTTTATTAAAATTTCTATTTAAGCATTGATAAATCGTTACATATTTAAAAATATATCAATATACATATTATATCCATAATAAAAATATATAACAAAATATATAAGAATATGAAATTTTCTTACATTTATTTATTAATTAGTAAAATAAATTCATATATAATTTATTTTTCAATATGAAGATATAGTTAATATTTAACGATATTCTTCTGGGTTTATATATAACAACATCTCTCTTCATATAACAAAATATATGCAAGTGATATAAGCCTTATAGAAAAATAAAATTTATAAATGTTTTAATAAAAATTCATTATTTCACATTTAATAAGTTTTCACGTAAACTATGTTTTTATTATTAGTATAATTTTTAAGAAGCAGGAATGTAAATAAGAAATAAAAATTATATATTCAATGCAATATTATTTATCGAATACGAGTATATAAATTACTAATTATATATAAAGAATTAATCTCTCATCTTATACCTAATAATATAAAATATTTTCATTTAATTCTGAGTGAAATATTCAATATTATTTATGTATATATTAATAGAATTACATATATTTATGCGATCGTTATATATTATAGGTAATTTCAAAGTTTTGTCAGTCTAATATTTTTGATTAATTAGATACATTTTTGGAAATGTATATATGTTCATAGATAAAAAACATTTTGATTAATTTACCCCATATTTCATTTAACTAATTTTTAAAAACGCTATAGTTAATATGTGCTTCCTTCAAAAAAAACAAATTTCTTATATCATAGGTACATTTTAAAATGAAATAAAATGAATTGACATATAATATATATATTATATATATAAATTATTTTCAAACTTTTGTAAATTAATGAATATAATAAAATAAAAATAAATAGCCTTCATATATATAATACTCCTTATGTTAGAGATGAATAGAAGCCACTATTTTATAATATTATCAATTTTAATTTATCCAATAGCAGATGTATGTTGTAGGAAATAATATAATGTATGTTCAAAATTCTTTATATACCATAATTTGAACCGTATTATTAATTAATATAATATAAATTAATGCAATTACAGAAATAGAAATAAATGGAATTATTATATTATAATATGATAAGAATAATTTTGATGTCCTGGAATTAATTTTTTATTAATATATCGTTATTTATTTGTTAAATATATACATTAATCAATATATAAAAAAATATTATAATTTTAAAATTTTTATTTTTATAAAGTAATATATAATTCCAATTAAAACAATTTATTTATATATATGATAATAAAATTATTTTATTGTTTCTCTTAAACGTATATTTATTGAAATAAAGAATGTTTAACATATGTTTATGACTAAAAAAAATATAAAATATATTTTTATTTATATAGTTAAACTTGATTGTAGCATTTACATATATTAAGTGCTATATAATATAGATATATTTTAGAGTGTTTTACATATTATAAAAAACGAAATAAGGTAAATGAAAATACATAATATAAATGTTTCTCTATAATTTTTTTAATGTAATATTAGGAACTACAAAATCCAGATCCATTAATCTTGTAAATTATTTATTAATAACAATCCCTTAAACACGTATCTCTATATTACCCTAAATCATGAATTTATAAGCCTTATTAATACATCCATTATGATTCGTTGGATAAAATCGATAAATATGTGTTAATATATCTTTTTAAAATATATAGATTTTGAAAATACATATTTCGTTTATTATTTTATAGAGATCCATTTATTTTTAGGTAAATGCTAATTTTATATTATTGTAAATTTATGTTTACTTTTTACAATTATTAAGAAATTCTATAAGTGTAAATTCATTTTTCATATTATATTCTTGTAACAAATGAAGATTTTAATATATCAAAAGAATGATTAACCATATTTTAATATATTTGAATAACATTATAAAAATATGAACATATAATACTTTATATAAAATAAAGGAATACAAAATTTAATAAATATGGCAAGAATGTAACAGTTCCTAATGTGTTTTTAACACATATATATTTATAGTAAATACAGTAAAACCTTACTTGAAAAAAAATTACATACATATAACATAATGGATGGATCCAATGGTGATACACACAATGTATATTCCTATTTATTCTAAATATTATAATTTATTTTACATCATTAAAAATACCTTTATTTACGAATAAAAGGCAAAATATTTTTCTTAAATATATTATTTTAAATTTTCTTATGAATTTTTATATTCCATTTTAGTTCAATTTTAAGGGTGTATTTCCTAAAAGTATACAATTCTATAATGAAGTTGAAAAAGAATATGAGCGAAAATATTATAATAATTCTTTTTATAATTTGTGCATTCAGATTAGTAAGTTATTAGGAATATGGGATGGGGATGCTTTTATTAATAATTGTGTTTATTTTAGTAACTATTTACAACGCATAAAAGATATAGCACCTGATAATATAAGATCGTATTGCATATATTTCAACTATGTGCTAAAAAGTGAACTAAAAAACTTAAAATCTTCATGTAAAGGAGAAAAAGCATGCTACAAAAAAATGATAGATGTATACGTAAAAAATGGAAAAAATGACAGGGGGAAGTGTGAGTCTTATGTAAAAGATCTTAATGAAGATATATATAAAATATTGAATAATCTCAATACTCTATATAATTACCTTGAACCATTAAAAAATAGTAGTAAAACATGCAATTCCTATACGTATTGTATTAAGAATTATTATGATTTTTTAAAAAATTGTGAAGAAATGAAAAATAGCAGTCTAAATGAAGTGATGGAAATAGTTAAAGAAATATATAAACCATATATTCAGACAAAAAAAGAAACCATAAACATCCCCGAACATATACATTTCTCAAATAGAATAAGTTCACGAAAGGTTATTTTAATATTATTCATTGAAATTCTTTTATTACTATTAATTGCATTTTTTTTGTATAAGGTTAATTATAATATAAATTACAAAATTGTATATTAGTTTAAAATTTATATTACTTATTATTACAGAAATTTATATCAAAAATAATAGCGCACACAAAAATATAATATTGCTTCTTTATTTCCAGTATATGCCATATCGTTTACATTTACAAAGAATAATAAAGAAGTTAAAAGAAACATGTAACAAAAAATGTAAAGATGAAATTCAATTAGTAAGTTCTCATCAGATTAAGTATGGAGGATTTATAAATAATGATCTAAATTATCATATAACACTTTAGAAAACTCCAATAAAAGTGTAATATCCATTGATAATTAAAAATAGATTGATGTAATTAATACAATAGAATAAAAGGAATTATTATGTGCACGAAATAATAAAAAATATAAATTTATTTTAACATAAATATTTTAAAATAATGAAAATACATTCAAAAAATATATGGTAATTTTTTTCTTAGTTTAAAATCCTAAATGTATATTCAATTTTTTATTATTTCCATAAAATCAACAATAATTATAGTTATTACTTTAAAGTGTAAAAAATTAAATATTTATAAATATGCATTGACAATAATTGAATATTATAATAAAATATTCATAAATATATATTTTTAAGTTTATTACATTAACTATTTTTATAAAATTTTATTTTCGTAAGAAATTTTAATCCTATGCAATATTTTATTAAATCAAAGTTCATAATATATTTAAGGGAAAAATAAAATCTTGACTAATAGACAATGCTTATAAGACAGCATAACATAATAAGATATACAAAGAAAATTGCTAAAAATAGTATGTTATTTTATAGAACTATATTTTTAAATATTTCTGTTACTTGATAAATTGAATAAATCCTATCCAAATATTAAAACTTCTAATTACAAAAAGTAATATAATATAAAGATATTGTATATATAAATTCAAAAAAACAAAGAGCAAAATATTCATATTATAATATAAAAAATTATTATGGCTATATATAAAATATTTTAATAAGGGACAAGTAAGAATATATGTGAAAAATTCAAAGTAAAACTAGTCTTCCACATTTACCCTTATGTCAAGAATACCATAAAAAAAAAAATTTAAGATTATTATATTCATAAATAAAATATTAAAAACACAATATATTTGAATTGTATAATAATTTAATAGTTTACATAAATTTTCTGAAATTATGATGTTTGTAGAAGAACATATTTACTAAAAATACAGCAATTTTAAGGGAACGTCATTAAGGAGGCTTATTATTTTCGTCGCCATATATATGGTATAAATTTATACAATAAAACGAAAATGCACAATAATATAATAGTATATCAATGTTAAAATTATTATTATAAGAAATAATTGTATTCATTATAAATAAAATTTTCTTCATATTATTTCATAATACTAATGTTAAAATTTAATCCATAAAAAAAAAAAAAATGCTTTCTTCAAACACAATAACTAAATATAATATACATATATGGGTTCATCTCTTTTTCGCACTAAGTTTATTGCATTATTGTATAACCATACTTGTAATTTTAAAATAGAATACAGACATTTCTTATTGAATAATATAATTATATATATAATGAATTACAATATATAAGCTAGCTGCAATATAGAAGAATATATTATTCTGATTCCATTTTGTTTTTAATATTACTACATAGTATTATTTTTGGTGTATCTTTAAAAATATATATAATTATTACTACTTTATACATTAATATCTCATAATAATTACAGTTCTATATATGACATACATGCATATATTTTTCCTGCGATGTATTAGTACGTTTAAGTGTTTTAATGTATTTCTTACGACTCGTTTGATAGAATTATAATTCATTATTTATTTGTTCTGTTGAATTTGTGATTTTTTTTTTTTTTAGAGATTTCATTTAACTCTTTTTCTCTTAATAATTAATTTACATTTTTTAATATAGTTTAATTGTTAAGTTATAATTTAATTATGGCTTGTGCTTCCATTTCCTCAAAAACGAAGCAAAACGAAGCGATAAAAATATAACTTTTTTAAATAACAATTTAGATAATAATGTTATTAAAATATGTTTTCATTTTTTATGATCTACGTGAAGAAGGTTCACGTATTTATTTAATGATTTATAATAACAAATATATAAATTATATGTCTAATTACAATTGTATGACAAACCATCTTATTTGTACAAAGGGTATTAAAAAAATTCATAATGTGTATTTAATGTTATAAAATACTTACCTTGTTTATTTGTTTCAATATGTACGTATTTTCTCTATTTTTACTTAAATCTCTAATACTAAGTGAAAAAGATATAAATAATGAATATTTTCCTTTGTCATATGTAATTTATTAAATGTGTAATAATGAAAAAAGCACATGTAACATATAATATCAGCTAATTAATATTCTTTCCAAATGTGTCTATTATATGACACAATATATATATTAAATATTATATATCTTCACAACCTTAAGAATGTTGTAATATATTTATGCTCTTACAGTACATACATTTTCTAACACTATTTCTTTTTCTATGACATGTAGGAAAATCTGTAATACATATGTATGTAACAGTAGCATAATGTGACTGATACACTTAAATATCGAGAACATAATCATACAATGATATAAATTAATGTATATGCGGTTATAATAATTTTATATATAAATTACTTCTTTAAAATTCTGCAATGTTATGATAATAAATCATGCGTAAAATTAACTATTCCATAAATCATAATATATAAAATATTGAAAAATATTGATATGTTTTTAATTTTTCATGTAATATGTACAGTAAAAATAATACAATATTAACATATGAGGGAGAATAAATATTTAAAAAGGAATAAAAATAATAAATCTGTTTTACTTTCGAACTTATCGGAAAACATTAATTCATTTAATATATATGATCTAACATTTTATTCTATATAAAATATATATTCTTAATATTGATTCTACATTTAAATGTATATTAACCAGTGGAAAAAAAAATTTCAGTTCTATGAATTCGTAATAATAAATATATATATATATTTTTTTTTTACTCATCTATACATTGCTTATTTTTAAACTTATCTAATGCTTAATATAAGTAATTCATATGTAATTAAATAATATTTACTTCATATTTATTAGGTATAAAATATGTAACATAGAATAATACTCTATTTGAGAGATACATAAAAACCTATTTTAGAGATAGGAAAATATGCATATTTTTTACAATTCTTGTTATACAATATGTTACTGTGATATTGCCACTCATAAAAATATATATTTATATTCTTTTCACATTTAATCATCTCTAATATTGTGAAAATGAATAATAATATATATAGAAATTGTATTTTTGCGCACTTAGTCTAAAGCACATAGATATATATTAACTAAAAAATACTAAGTCTCATTTTTAATTATATACATTTATACATATTATTATATGATTCTTATTAGAAATGTATAAAAAATTATTAGAATACATAATTTTTAACACAAATTATAAAACTTCTAATATTTATTATATATTTATACTCATTTCCTGCACAGTACAATATAAATACTTAAGATAAAATAAACAAGAGAATATCTAAAAATAATAATCTTATAGTTACATGCGAATATTTTAATTAATCATATTATTTTTATTCTATATTTTTTAAATTTATATTTACGTATTACTGTAACCGTAGAAAGGGTTATAGAAGTAACACATATTTTCACATTATATAATATATATATTTATTAATAAAATATATTTATTTATGTTTTTATATAATAAAAACATATGAGAAATAAAAATGTATTCATAATTTATAACTCATATATATTTAGCATATATTTATGTATTCCATGTTTTACACATCATAACACGTTTTTATCTTTCATTATTTTTTATAACACATAACGTTAAATATTTTTTTTGTGCGTAATTTTTTTTATATATAATACACATTTATGTAACGTGTATACTTATGTATTTTTTTTTTTTTTAAATTATTAATCATAATAAATAAAAACATGATATGTGTTTCTATACTATATGTTAATATGCTATCATGAAATAATTTGGTGCTTAATAAATACAATGGAGTATATAATATTCATAATAGTCATAATAAAAATGCACAAATATTTCTGAAAGTATATTTATTATTACAAATTGGAAAAGTAAAAACTTCTAATGCAGGAACTACCTAAATGCTATTTTTTATAATAAAATATATTATATGCACTATAATTTAAATAAAAATACCTTTAAATAAAATTTTTAATTTCTATTTATTTTTATAATTATATTAGAGAAAATCAAAATTTTTAATATACCTAACAAAAAATAAAAGCTTTTTCTTAAATTCAAAAAGAATAACAGTGATACATGATAAATGATTTTCCTCCATGACATAGTAAATATATATATATATTAAATCGTTATATTTATTCTATTGGTACATAAATAATGTAATATTAATTTTTTATATAATCTACAAAAGATATATAATAACATCTATTATGTTATAATCATCAAATAACACTAACACATTTCATGCAGTGCAGTAACTGAGATGAGCAATAAACTGAATATGGTTTGTATATTTTTTTTTGTATATATAATAGGAGTGTTTAATAATATCATTATGTAATATGCCATATAAAAAAATAATATAGAAAAAAGAAAGTGCCACTTTTTTTATTTTGTCAGAACATGTTTGTTGCCATATATAAACAAAAAGTTTTTATAATATAATTAATGTATTACATGTAGTAGAACTAATATGTATAAATTTCTTATATATACTCTGGTGTTTTCTCATAAAATATATTTTGGTTAATTATATATATTCTCTTCACTTAAATAAATTTTATAATATTTTAATACTAATATAATATATGTAATATAAATATATACTAAAAAAACCTAATACATGAAAATAAATACATAATGGATATTTTAAAAAAAATAAATTACTTATATATAAATAAGTAATTATTATATATAAATTATTACATTATTATTATTTTATATATTTATATATGAATACCTATAACATATGAATTACTTATTTTACATTTTATATAGATTGTAATATTTCTGAAATATAAAATTTCCAAAAATCATTTTTTATCTAATCTACACAGATATAATATATTTATATAAAATATAATATAATTTTTTCTGTTTCTACAACAAACCTGCATTATTGTCCTTACAATATATAGATGCAGAATATAGGTAAAATTTATGATTTGTTTATTAATATATAAATTTCATATCATCATATGTTATTTTAAATGATTAAAACAAAAACACTAAAAAGAATAATTTAACATTATATATTTAATTACTTAAAATAATATATATGCTTATAACGAGTCATAACAATGTTATATCTTGTGTTTACTGCAAAGATTAATTCAATATATACCTTAAATTTTATGTAAAAAAAGAAAAATATATGCAGTATTATACAACCCCCAAGATTAAATTAATAATAAATACTATAGAGAAAATCAACACCTATTAAAATAAGGCATGTAAAAATAATATTTAGGTGCTTTTTAAAGAAGATGCTATTTTCCGTGTTATGATGGTAATATATCTTCATAAGACATAATTTATTTTTTATTTAAAATATGGTGCGAGAAATAACATTTTTTACAATTTTATATTGGAATAATTTTGCAATATAGATATAATTTATTTTTATTTATTGATTCTTTATTTTTCATGACTTGTAATACTGATATTCTTTAAGAAATTTTGTTCTTCAATTATATAGATATTTTGTTTCAATGTATACATCAAATAATGACAGGAATTCATATATATATCTAATGATAATCATTACTTCTTGATCCATGTGGGACAACATATAATATGTGATGCTACGAATATATAAAATATATTAACGATATTCTTGATGATTATATATTAATCCTTCAACATTATATGATATATAAATAATATAATTCATTAGAAGTGAATAGTGTGAATTATTTTTATATAAAAATTTATTGATTAATTTTAAGAATAACATTATATTCTTACATTGCATCCTTAATTTATGAGTTCTCCTATATATAATTCACATATATTTCAGGTTTTCAATGTATCTGAACTCCCTTCTAACAAATTGGTGAAAGAATTACTTAATAATGTTGATATCCATAAAGAACTATCTGAAATTAAAATAAGTACAGACTCCTCTGAAATTATTAGTAAAATAACAGATTTTAATGCATCGATTCAAGTTGGATATAATAAAATAAAAGATGAATGTACTACTCTTAACAATCAAAAATGCTGCAGAGCTTTGAACTATTATTTAGATATCGTAACTGCAAATATTTATTTATCTCAATTAATGGATAATTTTAAGCCTGATTTGATAACTTTTCTCGAAGAACCATGGAATACAAAACGTAATAACCCAAATTATCAATGTGATAGAGACACAGATAAATTTTCTATACTTAAAAGATGTATAATAAAACAAATATATGATTTTCATTATGATAAGGATTATTTCATAAGTTATTCAGAAAATGCTAATGATTTAATTCAAAAGTATAATGAATATCTCAATAAGAAATGGTGCAGCATAATTAAAAATGAGAAGTCAACTATTACAGAAAAAAAAGTAAAAGTTACTATTAATGGTATTTCTATGGATATAGGGTATGATGATTTACCTTTGAGTTATAATTTTCTACAATCCAATAACTTTAATACTGAAAAAGATGACATTTATACAGTTACTGTGGAAGATTTTGTGAATCCTGAAGTTCACAGAGAAACCTATACAATGGTTTCATCAAAAAATAACGACAATTCGGTGGATACTCCTATAGGAAGAATAGAAGAAGGACATGAATATAATGTAACCACAGTATTTTTAGTAAAAACATTACTCATTGTGTGTTTGGTTGCTTTATGTAACATTATCATATTTGTGTTATTGTACAAAGTAATACAGATATAATATGAATAGTATTAATATTTGAAAGTCTATTATACTATTAAAATATGAATAAGAATAATTTATATTGGGTATTTATATTTAATGTAATTGATTTTTTTATGTTGCTGTATTCAGAATAGTCCTCTTGGTATACTAATACGCAAAAAAATAAAAAGAATGAATTGTTTACAAAGATATATAAGTAAAAATGTGGATGACTCATTAATATCGAACATAGATAATAGTAAAATTGAAATATCATACTTTTCATGCACGGGTGCTCAAAATAATTACATTTCAATATAATAAGAATAGTAAAAAAGACAAAAAACGTCTATGTACATGTGAATACACATTTATACTAAAAAATATGTGTCAACCCACATGTTTGCAAAATAAAAAAATTTTATAATCGAAATATTTATTATAAAATATATTTGTTGACTCCATAAATTTTAGAAGCTGAATCAACTATATTATGAAAAAAACTAAATATGCTTATGTTTCTGTAAGCTTAAGATCATTTATAAATTACTAAAATATATTATGAAAAACACAATATTAAAAGCCTTATATACTTTAATTCAATACATTTATTGATGTAATAATAGGTATATATATAAAATTGATTAAAAAAAAATTGCTTTTATATGAGGTGTTTTTTAATGTACTATTATTATTTCAAAAAATTTACTAATGACTAGACTATTAAACAATATTTTTTGATGTTGTATTTTTAAAAATGATAATCATCAGGTTCTAATCAAATGCATAATGTGCATATTTAACATAAGGCATTGATATAAATATGAAACATTTCTTTTTACCTTATTTTTTTCTTTTATGTATTCATATATCTCCTTATATAATATTTATATATTATAATACATGTTTCATATTTTAAATTTTCTTTTAATTCTTCCATATAGTGCTTCTTTTTTTACTAAATATCTAACAATATTCTATTTTTTTATATAACTAATCTCATAACCTAATTTTATCTCAAGTAAATATATATACTAAAAGAAAAATGAATGAAAAAAAAAACAATTTTATTATTTTATGTCAAAAATAATTTTTGTGTCAATTATTTATTACTATTAAAAACAAATTATTATATAAATGATTTAAATTATTAAAGTATATAATTATAACACATCATTATTATTATAATCATACGCATATTATATATGGATAAATATGAAAGAACTATAAAATATGTAAATTGATTGTTTTCATTGACGATATATATATTTAACAGTAATAAAAGTATAAAACGTACCTATTTTAAAAATTGATTAAATTACTGAAAATATAATAATTGTAATAAAACCTTTTGAATTATTATTATTGTTGTTGTAATTTGATAAACAAAACGGTTCATGATATTTACTATTGAATAGAATCCTAAATAGCCTTTTATATATTAATTAAAGATTTACATCAAATATTATTATAAAGAGTATTAAATAAATATAATACCAAAATGTTTTATAAAATAAATATTTATATCATAAATATACTATATTACATGAGTATACATACATGATGATATTTAATAAGTGATATTTTTTCATTTATGGTGCATTACAATATATGCAACTAATAAATCCCACAATAAGAAAATTTTTATAACTATATATGATGTTCATGTAATTATTATTATCACATATATGAGCATTAAAACGACGTCATGCATATAGAACTCCCGAAATATTTCAGATAGTAATATTATTAAAAATGATTTATACAACTTTGTTTATTACTACATTTTGTGTTAAATCCAATATTATAAAATAAAATATTTTAAAATACTTCATTATGTTTATGCATATATAATATGTCCAATGTATGTTTAAAATATAAACTAAAAATGAAACTGATTTTATGGGTATACTTCTTTTTATTATTATTATATATGGATGACACTATTTTCTATAAATATTCCATATATTGTTTTATATTTATATAAATCTAAATTTTTTAAATATTTGAACTCTTTATTGCTTACTATAGTTTTTCATATTGTATATAAATAAAAATGCAATTATATTTATATAAGTGCATGAGTTTTTACTAACATATTAATAAAAAATAGGATATAAGAATCAATTTATAATATACATTTTCACTCTAAGTCATTATTCAAGTGTATTGTATTCATGGACAATTATTTAAAATAATTGCTTATATGACTTTTTTAAAGACAAATTTTAGTAAATATTTACCCATCTTATTTATATGTGTAACAATAATTTTATAATTATTACACAAAAAAACTTATGTATAATTATTTAATTCGTGTGTAAATCATACAATACAAGATATTAAATAATCATTTATAGTAAAGAATATATTTTTAAAAATTATAATTAGAGCAATGAACTGAATGAACCTTGTTAAATATAACAAAAATGTTAGGTAAATTGTTACATTATTCCACATTAGGAAAAAAATATGAGTAAATAAAAAATTGCAGAATGTATGTGCTTTAAATATATTTGGATAAACATGTTGCAAATATTCTATACAATGTTTTAGAAGTTAAAACATATTTTTCTTGTTATTCCTCATGAATTATACATACACATGCATATGAAACAAATTTCTAGGATAATAACGTAATTTATCCTTCTGAAAAAGAAAATATACATGTTGTAATCATTATTTTTTAGTTCATTAATACATTATTTCAAGTGTCTTGAAAAACTACTCTGAATAAATGGTATATTATTTAGCATGCTCTTCTGAATTATTATATATATCAACGAAGACATAAAATCATGGATTTTGTTATACTTGTTCGCAATTATATATGCTGTTTCTCCTTCCATATATTACATACTGATGCAAAATTTATTGTTTTGTTACTATTCAAACTATTATAATATATATAATTATTTATTCAGGATATTCAGAGTTACTACTCTAAACTATCATCAGGGATATAATAATCTATTCTTCACACCAGAGTGAAATATATATAGAATACTTGTTCATTGGAATTTTATTAATATTTTATCCTAGTTTTACAAGAAAAAATTATTAAATATTATGTATTGTGAAGAAAGAAAAGATTTACTATATTTTTATTTTTTAAGAGATCGTTTCATAATACAAATAAAATTAGTGATATAGAAGCTGTTAAACATATTGTCAACCATAGAAGTATATAAAATAATGTAAAGAAGATAATTCATATAATTATATGACTAGTATTTCTATATACAAGAATAAATATTTTTAAATTTACGCATATATAAAATGAATAAACATACATTTATAAAAGTAATTCTCAGTAATTCATATAAAATTTTAACTAATTTCCAATATAAATTTTGTTTACAAAAGAAATGAATTTTTTTATATAATAATATTCCAAATGAAAATACATGATTCACTTAAAAGTAAATATAATTATATAAATTTATCATAATACAAACTAAAGTATACCTTTGTACTGTATGAAAAATATATATAATCTATCACTATATAAACTAATCATATTATATAACATTTGTGCAATACAAAATAGCACATATTAGAATATTTCCATCTAATAGTTTAATAATTACATAGTTTTAATTTGTGAAATAAAAAATATATTATTATTATTTGATTTAAATAACATAATGAAAGGAAATATTATTATTTTTACGATATTTATAGAACAAAAAGATTATAAGGACAAATTCTCAATTATAATAAAGTTATATTCATTTTGTTCAATACTAATAGTATAAGAAAAATATGTTAATTAATAAAAATAACTTATTATTTAATTCCTGTTATAATATTATGTGGTCTCTGATGTTATGAAACGTGGAATTCTTTTTCATGTGTATAATTTGAACATAAAATGCATATTGTATGATCTATTATAAAAATACAAGAAATAATGAATTTATTTTAAATATTTTACACTATATTTTATATAAATTAATACATTATATATTTTATTAAAATGCCATAATTTTGTATAAAGGTTTTTTCTAAATATATCCTTTTTACAAATTAAGCTCATAATTATATATAAATAGAATAATAATAAATTGAATTCCTAACATTTTTATATGTCTTCCATATGTTTAATAATAAATATCAAACCAATTCGTAGTTCCACATTTGTTTATATTTATTTTTTTTAACATTCTTAAACTCAAAAGATATATTTTTCTTTATGTGATAAGGATAAATTGTATTATATATATTTTATTATTCCAATTAAACGTCATTTAAGAAATATAATTTCTATTATTATTCGTTGAAATTATTGAAAAATTCAGTTAATCATTACTATTTTTATATATATCTATGAACAAAATAATAAGTTAATATATGTTAATAAAATTCATTCAACATTTATAAAAAAAACATTCTATACTTATTTACTATTGTCGTAGAAATTCACATATATATATCAATCAAGTACTTATACATTATTAATTTATTATTTATGCAAATATATATTATATTAAAAATAACATTTAAATTTATATTATAACTTATTTAAATTATTATACACGTTCACTTATAATTTAGAAAAATATAATCAATATATTTTTTAATAAAGAAAAAAATCTACTCTTTTTATTCATATATAAATGTTTTTTTTTAGTTTTGACAGTAAGAAATTATATTTATACATATAAATATTAAGAAAAAAATATAAATATACGGTATATAGAACATCTTCAAAGATATATAGTTGTGTAATTGCTATATGTATACCGAAAAAAATAAAATAATGTTATTTTATTTTTTACTATCCTTAAAATTATATATTCATTTGTAAAAAAATTATTCTATGATTTTAATATGTATAATTAAATAACAATCAATAGTTCAAAATTGCGAAAAATCACTTATTCATATAAGGATCAGAAAGAATGTATTATTATAAACAAATTTATAAAAATTTATTGGTACTTTTTGATGCTTTAATGTATATATTGTATAAAAAAAATGGACCTTGTATACCTGTATTATTGTAATTAAAGGTACAAAACAATAAGATACTAGTATATTTAAAATACAAAAAATATTATTCATTATTGTTTTTATAGTTATAGTATTCTTTATTATTAAAATATTATTTTTATTGTAATATACGATAGTCTTAAAAAATTTAGGCACTACATAATCGTTGATATAATTGGTAAAAGTAAAATGTACTATTCTCAAAAATATAAAGTAGATATAATCAATAGATATGTATATGTTATTTAAGAGAGTTTATTATGGAATAAATTATATTTTTAATAAAACCGTTTAGGGTATAATGTATTTACATTTAATTTAATATATTAATATTTTTTTTTTTATTAATATACAAATATTTCATACTAAACATGATTCTTATGAATCATGCCAAATGTAGATTATTATAAATCATAAAAATTATATTATAAAAAAAATTAAGAACCATCCAAATGACTATTGTACTATATTTATATCAATTATTCTAAAGGAACGTTAAATATATATAAACATTATAAAATAATTTTTTTAATTATATTGGTATATATTATATTTTTTTCTTTTTATAGAAGTAGCTGTAGTTTTTATAAATTCTTTATGTATTAAAAAATATTACATATAACCTATTTGTTATTCTATATATTTATGTAATTTCAATGTTATAACATTATTCTCCATAGTAGATATTTTTTTATGAAAATGTTGTTTCCATATATCTAATTCTTATTAATGCCAAAGTTTAATAGGTATAAAAAATATAATAAACATATATATGTCAAAATAACGTGTAAAATGCAAAAGGTGCAAGAATTTATACATATTATACTAAGATATCATATTGAATGTTATTTTTAACAAAAAAATATTATATTAAGGATAATATTTTTGTGTTAATTTACATTTAAAAACATATAGGATACACTATGTCTACATCATATATAGACGTATTTTTATATATTTTATTAATAGTATATTTTATGTTACATCATTTAAAGTATCGTTATTTCTGAAAAAAATATATTATAAAATATATTTTAAATTTTTTTATATATAATTAATTTCATAATTAGTTTAACTATGAGGAAATATTTCCCACATGCAAGAAGGAGTATGATATTGCCATAGGACCTAGTAATTTTAAGAATCGTAGTAAATATAGAACATTATGCAACAACATAAAAGACAAAATAGCAAATAAGGATCCTACCTTTACCTTTATTTGTGAAGATTTTTCTCTTTACTTAGAACATATAAAAGAAAAAAAAGGTAATGATGTGAAAAATTTCTGTATGTATTTTTTTTATAAGATAATAGATGAACTAAAAGAAAAAAAATATCCCTGTGTTAACAATGATAAATGTTACGAAGAAATAATGAGTGCATCAAAAGGTGAAAGTAATAGTTTGTTTTCTATATGTAATAATATGAACCGAAGTATTAATGGTAATGTTGTAAGTATATTTCATTATCTGGATAAACTATATAATGAGCTCGAATTATTTAGTTATGGCTCCTATACATGCCTCACTGATAGTAAAACATTTGAAGAATATATGAATTTATTACAGCAGTATGATAGCAACAATAGTTTAAAAATAATACTGTATACTCTTAATAAGGAATATAAACCATATAAGGAGAAATTACATGACTGCTTAATTTTTTCCAAAATTTTTCATCACTTATTAAAGACATTTGCATCCTTAATTGTTCTAGCTTTTACGATATCAACAATTATATTCATTCTGTATAAGGTTAAAAATAAACTAAATTTATATAACTTATATATCATAAAAATTTATAAAACACATTATAATTTAATATTAATTCTAAATAAACAAAATATTAATAAAAATGTAATTTTATTCGTTTATTTTAAGTATACGCCTTATTCCCCATATGTATATCCAATTGTAAGAAAAATAATTAGTTTATGGAAAAGAAGAAATGAAGAAAAACAAGAATTACATTATACCTTTGAAACAGAATACAAAAATTTAACTGAAAATAATTATCAGCTGTTGCATAACCCTGTAGAATACTAAAAATGTTATAAAGCTATGAATGAATACAACATGCATTTTTTTAAATAGTATTATAATTTTCAAAGACCTTATTTTTGTAGAAAAAAATATATAACTTAACGAAAAAATATATGTTAAATTAATGATAAAAGTAGAAATTAATTTCAAAAATCTATGTATTTAGAGGAAATAAATTTAATATGAATATTGAAATAAAGGGAGAAAGTTGAATATAATTATAATTATTGTTATGAATATCCTGATTTAACAAAATAGACATGTACTGAAAATTATTAGTTATAAAAATTAATATTTGAAACCTAGAATATTCAGTCAGAGTACGTAAAAATTTTTTATAACACATCATTCGTAAAATGTAATAATTTTGTATTATATCAATAGATATAAAAAAAAAAATTACATATTTAAATAAATATAAATATATTGTAACATGATATTTAATAATGCATAACCTAGTTTTTTAATAAGAAAATCCTAAAAACGTAGTCAATTTTGTTATTATATTTTATGAAAAACATCATAAATGAATGATAATATAGAATATAAGGAAACAATGTTAGATATAATTTAACTGTATCATATATATATAATGATATATTTAACTCATATATGAGATCATAGGACATATTTTATCTACGTTAAATTATGTATCTTGCAAGATTATACACAGAATTCTGCAACAATATTAGGTGAATAATGTGTTATGGAAACTGATAAAGAAATTTATACAATAAAAAGTTAATAAAAAAGTATTAAACACATAAAATTGTAATTTTCATAGAATGTTATTTTTATATTTATTAATAAAAAATATCTTAATTTCATTTATCTATATTATATTATCATTATGACGTTTAAATATATATCTTAAAATTATTATATTTATGGATTAATGCATTTTTGTTGAACCTACAGATACATAAAAAAACAAAGGAAGTAATTCTAAATATATCTATAACATTTTTTTTTATATTTATCGTTTTTTATACTTCATGCAACTCGGATCTGTATAAGTAGCATACTGTGCCATTGTGAATAAAAGAATTAAACACATAAATTAATTTAGTGTCAAAAACTATATAATTTAGATTTGCTATAATGATGTATTATAATAAATGCTAAAAAAAAGGCTTTTGTAACCAATATTACTATGGCATATTATATAAGTATATAAATTAATACGTTTCAGTAAAAATCCTTATTAATTGATTACATAAATACATGAAATTTATTGGGTATTCTTAATAAAAGTCATTTAAAAGACATAATAATATTGCAAGGAAATATATAATGAATATAAAAAGAATAGATATGTGCTCATAATATATCTTATTTATACTAATTAATAATATAATACATATTTTATCACATAATATTATTTATTCCTTGTTATCTCAATTAATTGGTTTATACATAATTTGTATTATTTTAAAAAATTCTGCTAATACATAATAATTATAGGTATTTATGTATTCTACTTCTGTCAAAATTCTCTTATATTTGATTCATGCACTTATAAAAATATGAATAACTTGCTTTACACAATGATGAATTTATTTGTTTTGCATCATAGTGCATCTTTCTACTCCTACGAATTTAGTTTTTGTACTTAATTTTTTCATAAACTATGATTACTTGTAAATATAATTAAATAGAAGAATCACACTTATATTATGTAGGAAAAATATATTTTACTTAGCACAAAAATAATAAGAAGAAACGTTTTTTTAATGTTTATTATTCACAATAAATTTATATTAATATATATATATACCATATAAACGATTTTAATTTAATGCATTATTTTAAGGTTCTCATAAAAGTTAACATTTATTTTTTAATATAAGTTAAAAGTAACACATATATAAATATAAATAAACATAAGTATATATATATATATATTATTTATTCTTACAATATATTTAGACACTTATAATAAAATTAATTGAGATTTTATTATACTAGTTACACATTATATAAATATATTTTATTCATTTTTACTCATGTATGAGAATTTTGTTCAAATAAAATTTATATAATAACATAATATATATTACATATATTTTATTACACTATTAACAATATAATAAATACATATAGTACTAAAAACATTTCTATTAATTTTGTTTACAATGATAATCCACAATTTTTTTTTTATAAACAGTATAAAAAATAATTATTATTTACAATTGCAATATACAGCATACATGTGTGTAAATTTTTATTCAAATTATATGGAAACTCGTATATCCTATAACAATATATGAAGCTATGTTCAATAGGTTGATCTGCAATTTTGAATTGATATAGTGCATATGTATTTAAAGTAATGTGGAGAATGATTATTTCTACAGAAATTCTTTTTAAATGTTTATTTTTCTTATACTGTTATATTTTTTTATATATTTTTTTATTTTTAGTAGTACTAAATTTTAATTATCCTAATTCTACTTAATTTTGTAATAACATATGAATTCTGCTTAAGTGTACTATATTTGAGATTCCTTTATTCTAAATAAATTACTAAAGGGAGTATTAAATTTTATTGTATACATTTTTGTAACATTCATGTGACTAATATATTAATTTAATTAATTCATATAAAATTGAATATCACCTATTAACCGTAGCCACTTTTATCATGAAAAATATATATATTGAGATAACACTATTATTATTATATTAAACAAAAAATCATTAGAATAACTTATATAATTCAAGCAAAATTAAGATATACGCTATACTTGCTTTAAATATTATATTCAACACTACTTGCGTAATTTTAGTTTATGAAAATATTAATTTATTTAAGTATGAATTATATTTATAAAACGTCCTACTTTAATTTTACAATATTTATAATAAAACATATATGTTATTTATTTAAATCAGAAATGATAAAATTATTCTTGATAAACATATTTTATTCACTACATATAAATAAATATCTCTCCATGTTGATATAATTTAAAATGGATAATATATTTATCAGATACATATGCACATTATTCTGATGTGATTAATATAGACTCTTTAGAAAAAATGAACAAATAAAGGCACTAAAATAATATTGAATATATGACAAGCATAAATTGTTATATGATTATTCATATATTTATCATCATGAGTTATTACATGAAATAAATATTTTATATATTATTATATTTTATAGAGATATATATAATCAGTGGTACTCCGAAAACATAATTTTAATTAATATATTTGTAAGAATATATATGTATATGAAAAATTATATAAAATATCCTTTATTCGTAGATGTGTCAGTATAAAAAAAAATAAATAACAGATAAAATTTTTAAATTTATTATTTACGCATTAAGCTGTTATAATTAAATAAAAATTTTATATTATTATACACAGTAGTAAAACATTATAAACGTAAAAATTACACAATCTATTAAATAACTTATGGAGATACATAATATTTTATGTTTAGCATGTATGGAAATATTTTTGCTTATATTCTTCAAAGATGTTCCTTTATAATATATTGTATATAACAGTAATATATATATAGACAAATGTAAAAATGAATAATAAAAAATAAACATGTTCAATGTTTATTCAGTTGGCCTACTAAGATCATATGTAACTATAGTAAATGGTATATTATTAATATTTAAAATATTAAAAAATAGTACATAAAAACTTCAAGAATTTTATATTAATTCGTTTCGATTGTGACCAATAATATAATATAGAACATGTTAAAACATAAACATAAAATGAGAACCTAAATCCTTTGCCATGAAATATGAGAGAAGTATTTGTTAAATAAATGCAAAGATTAATGTAATTAATTATTTACTATTAAAAATTCAAATAATTAAATTATTATATTTCTTATATATTTTATTTAATAGAATAAATATAACAATTTATATTATTCTTCTAAATAAGTAATGATATATAATATTTTATGAATTCATAAGAGTAATATATATATATACAATAGCAAAATAATAATAAATAAATACTGAACCCTTAAACATAACGAAATAATACATTTTATAAATATGCGTTTAATTTTTTTCTTTTTTTTTGAGATTAAAATATTAAATTTATGTTAAATATATTTTCATTTGTATTGTCAATCGTTAAGTATATTATAAAAATATCAGGATATCTTATTATAAGAAAATAAAAAAAAGCATAGTATATATTTTTTTTTTTTTTTTCTCTGTTTTATTTTGGATATAAATATAATAAAGGTGCAACTATTAGTATAAATATAAACTTATTATATAATTTTCATTTTCTTTTTAAATTATAGGAAATGATTTTTCAATTTTTCATATTTATAATGGTTATAATAAATTCAATATAGGTAATGCTGCTCATTGTGAAAATAACTATGATACTACAATAGATGTTGTACTTCGAATTAACATTAGTGTAAATAAGATTTCAATACAATTGAGAAATTCCATATTTTGCATGCGTTATATATTCAAGGGATATTTTAATAATCAATTATGTGATTCATTTTACTATTTGTTAGAGTATAAAATAATTGATGTCTTTTCTACACATGATAACTTTGATGAAATTATACATCACTGATATAAACTTCGAATTAAATATAATAATTTACAAGAATGTAAACTTCCTCTAACTTAATTAGTGTAAAATACTTTTAAAAAGTGTAATTCTTTTACAATTATTCTAAATATCATTCAAATATTAATTAAGCTCATAATCAGAGCAATTATCCTTGTTCCAAAGAAAATGAATATCTTGAAAGGGATACTACTGTATATGATGGAATACAGAATATATATCCAGTATTGGTAAATATTATTAAAAATTATATGATAATTTTTTACTAGAAGCACAAAATTGAAAAATAAATTAATTCTATTAAAATGTAATGAAAAAATTATATCATGCTTGGGACTTTTCCCAGAAATCATTCAGTGGATCAGTTAATAAACCACTCGAGAGAAAAACCAAGGAAATGTTCATTTGTGGAGATATCTTATCATTTATTCAACTATCCACAGAAAATCCTATTGTGTTGTCCTTGCATTCTTTCACGGAATCAAACTTGGGGAAACAATTGGATCAGTCCTTTGATTCACCATTAAGCAAATCCTTTGAACAAAACACGCATAAATTCTTTATCCCTAACTTGGATAATTCCATTCTTTAGATTCATTAAAAGGAGAAAATAAGTTACATCTTCCTGGTGAAACTCAATATTTGTTTTATAGACACATGTATAGAATGTTTTCCCCTTTCTTGGGTATATCCATTATATTTTTCTTTATACATAAAGCACAAAAAAAATAAAATTTTAGAAGTAATTATTTTATATTGTTTCAGATAATATATTAAAACCATAAATGCAACAATAAAGCGCATGATGTAAATATTCGTTATATATTTCATTTATTCATTAATTTACATCAGTTAATATGTGTATAAATAAAGTATTTTATAATTAACATTATATTGAGACATAAAATAAATAAAAGAGGGAAACAATCATTAAGAGAATATTTTTTGTACATCATCAATCATATTCTGATAGTTACACCTTTAAAGTGTCATGTCATACTTTATGAAGATTCGTGATATTTAATACAGAGTATTGTAGGATTTTTCTTTTTAACATTCCCTACATATGTCATTCTGACAAGTTCAAATAAAGTAGAAATGGCTTGAAATTTTTTCCACAATAATTATGAAAAGGACGTGACGTATTTTGTTTTTAGTAACATGTAATTCTGATATTATAGTATAAATATTGAAATAGCAAAAGAATCTGAAATTTATATAATATTTAACATTTTTTCTTATATAAGTAATTATTAAGCAATTTTCATTTTATTTACTACTTTTATCATAAAAGCATGTCTCTGATGTTATTGAACCTATAAGCGTGCTCTACATATGTTTACATTTCGAAACTAATTAAAAGTTCTCTTAAGAAAACAAGCACAATTGGTTATAAAACAGTTTACTGTATCAAAATTAGAGAAAATAATAAAAAGAATTTGGGATTTAATGTTGATTTTACAGATAATAACTATTATAATACAATTTAATCAAATAACGGCTTTTTCCACTATAATCAATAAATGATTACGTATTAATGATTGTGTAAAAATTTTAAAGCCACACATATACAGAAAGTAAATATCACCTATATATTTTATATTGATATAATAATGCTCATTTAATTATGATATTTCATAATATCAGTATTTTTTCGTTAATGTGAATAATTATGGATTAATTATACTGCGCTAAATCACAACATTTCACATACAAATTTTTATGTAGTAAAAAAATTAATACACTAAAACTTAAATCATAATCCTAAATATTGAGCCCTTAATATAATGGAAATAGAATAATGTATAACTTTTTAATGAAAAAAAAAAAAAAAGTTATAAATGCATAAAATATAAAACCTCCGTTTTTTTATGTCTTATGTGATGGTAGAAACTGTAAATATAAGACCGCGGTTTTCCACTTATAATCGTGGTTCACTAGTTAATTCCATTTAACTATAATGAAAAAAGGGAAAATATATTTTTAGGAAATACATTAATATGTATTAATGCAATAACATTGTGGTGATTCGTATTGTTTTATAAAATAGTAGTGATTTTTTATAAGTCATTTAATATAGCATAATTTATTCTCATTTACCTTACACACTAATATGTTTTGTGTTATTAGGAATGCGAATTAAGAAAAAAAAAAAACTGCATATTATTTATTATTTTTTTTCTTGATCTAGAAGGGTTAAAATTTGAAAACTTGCATACTCAGAAGAACAATTATTGATTAGTAAGAATTTTCTTTTTTATTGCATATTGACAATATTTCGAAAAAAAATTAAGTATAAATGGGATATAATCCAGTTTCAAATATTTGTATTCTTCTTTAAATATCTAAAAGTTTTATATTTTTTTATTTTT
>NW_021629471.1:0-2798 GCF_002157705.1 Plasmodium gonderi | reverse complement strand
CTCAACATTAACTCTGAACACTAAACCTAAAACCTAGACCTAAACACTAAACGATGAATTACAAATGTGTTTGAACATATAATTTTATTATATAATAAATATTATAATAACAATAGTATAATTAAATAAGTATAAGAAAAAAGAAAATATATAGAACCAATTATTCTCCTTATATATATTTAACGAGGATATGAATAGAAACTGGTATTTATATTTACAAATACCTTTATTTCGAATATTCTTTAATTATATGTTGGGGTATTTAGTTTAATATTATATACGATGATAATCATTTCATATATGTTAATTTTTTTTTGGTAAATATTTGCAGAAACTAAAATATTAATTAATCAATAGAGTATACGTTATTCATATATTTAATATTTTTTCTTTTTATTTAGTCCTAATATCCAAACCACTTATATTATTAATTTGAAAGAATAATTCTACAACTAAGGGAACAGTAATTTCAGGTTAAATTATTACTAATAGTTATATCATTATTAATATAAAATATAGTGAAACATGTTTAGAAGGTAATTTTATAAATTATAAAAAAAAAGATAACGAGAAAAGACAAAAATAGCGTTATAATTGTGCTCATGAATATCCATATAATATAGGATATATATAAGTACTGTATTGAATTTGATTCCGTGTATACATAAAAATATTATGTCTTATAGTTTATCATTATATATATTATGATATATTTAAATAATTCTTTTCATTTATTAAGTCAATATCTATATTATGTTTACATAACATATCATATATTCAATGTTTGTAAGAATATTTACGATAATCGAAGCGATATATATATAAATATTCTTATATCAATATTATTATATGCTGTATTAATTGTAAAAATGGCATTCTCCTAATGTGATATGTCGTTACGTTTACATTTATTGGTGCCATATATTAAAATATGTTATTATTTGTATTATGTCCTATAATTATATACAAATTGCAAATATACTAATGATATTTCTATTATAGTTATTCATATGAAAATAAAAAGAAATAATAAGAAAAAACATATTTACTATTTTCCCTGATATGCAAAATTTTATATTTTTATGTAAAACATATTGGAGAGGTTTATTTTGTTCAATTTTTACACTCACATATATAATATGAATTAAAGCAATTTTTAAAATTACTAATTCTTAAAATAATTAAAAAGAAGAAATATGTTAACATTGAAATTATCATATATTTAGAACTTGTAATATCAGTAGAGTTACTAATAATTAGGTTATAGACTTATACAATTATATAAGTGTATTTTAACTTAATTGGATTAATATTTATTTTTATATGTCTAGATATATTATAAGAATTTCACTATAATTTTTAGGTCTCTAAAAATGTATTTAATCTATCATATTGATGAATCCAGTGATGAAGAATAATAAAACTGCAATAATATTTAATTAATTGCACTTAAATATATAGGTATATTGAACAGTCTTATTTTTTAATATATATACAATTATATATAATTTTATACATAAATTAATTTTGCATCATAACTTTATTATATATATGATAAAATGAAAATAGATATAATGTGATGAGGTCTATTTAAAGAGATTTTTATATGTATATCTATAATAGGGTTTAATTCATTTAGGATCATCCTAAAATATTTTGTTCTGATAATTTTTGTAAATATAAGTGTCCATTAATGATGTTAACACAGAAATAGCTTATGTAATAAAAACATATTTTGTGATTGTTGTATAATTCTTAATAAATTAATATATTTATAAATAATGTATAATGTGTTATATGATATATAATTAATATACTACTATATTCTGTGAATAATTATGTTTTTTTGTTCTATAATTATTTTGTACATACGGTTATACTCCAAATATATTGTCGAAACAATTATTTCAAATATTAAATTATTTTATTTTATATGAATATTTCTCATAAAATATTTTACATAGAAAACCCCAAAATTTCTATTTCATTTGGTTTTTTAAACTCCTGTGTGATTTATATACAGATATTTCTTCAATATTCAGTAATTTTTTTTTTTGTTTTGTTTAAGCTATTATAATCTTAATATTTACACTTGTTTTTCTGAGAACATTTATGATTGCCCTTATATTAGTATTACATAAAAAGAACAAAAAAAAGTTTTCACATGAAAATATTATGATGTTATCTGTATTTTACTTCAATTATATATTATATACACCATAAGCATAAATAAAAATATTTGTGCAAGAGAGAATAATGTATAATAAAGAAAAAGAATGTATCAAATTAAAACTTAAAAAAAAGTGTAATAACTCCTAATGAATAAGTATTATAGGGGATACAATAATGAACTATATAAAAAAGAATATTATATGGATATTAGAAAGGATGCATTATATATAAATACATATAGATACATTTTATAATTCCCTAATACATTAAGGATGTATAATCATTGAAAAAATATTCCTAATATTGTATGAATTAATATTCCTACAATATTATTTATTTTTTTATTATTTAATAATATTTTCTAGTATTTCTTTTAAATAAAATAAATATCTTTTTAACATATTAAGGTATATATTTTTTTTTTTAAGTAGCGTTGATAATAATTTACAATAAATTTTCATATATGTTGTAAAGAAAAACGGTATGAGATTAAATTAAACATAATTATTATAGAGAAAAGGAGATGAATATATAAATGAAATGTTATAATACTGAGTGATTAATGATTTCTCTTTCATGTTAATATTCTTAGTTTCATTCATAAAGATCTGTGTATTATTATTTAA
>NW_021629470.1:0-1816 GCF_002157705.1 Plasmodium gonderi | reverse complement strand
TATATATATATATATATACTTAATTTAGTTAATATATATTATAAAAAGAATTATATTAGATATTATCATTTAACTGTTATATAAAATTAGGCATATATTTATAGAAATGGAATATTTTACATTTGTTTTCAGTATACACTCAATGCTTGATTTATAAAACGATGGACAAGATAGATAAGACGTATGTAATATAAAAAAAGAGAAAATAATATAATAATATTGATTTAATCTGTAGAGAAATATAAAAAAATAATTCAAAATCAGTATAAAATGACTTATACCTAATTATAATAATCCTACTAAATATATAATATTATCTAATGAAAAAAACAACATTATATCAAATAAAATAGATTTTATCCATTTTATTATTGATGTATGTGAATACATAAACAAATCAACACATGTATATATTATTGTAATTTTATCAAAAACCTTACTAATCATTTTATAATATTACGTAATTAATAATGTATCTACAAGGAATTACATTTACATAAATATGAATTTTTGTTTAATTCAACAAGAACAAAAATAATATAATAATATATGATCATATGTATACAATAATTGGGTAATACTATATAGTTATAACTGCAGATGAAACAAAAATATATATTATCAATATATATTAAAAATAATAAAAAAAATTATATCTACAAAACAGAAAATTGAATATTAAAAAAAATACAATTATATCGTTATATAAATAAATGGTGATATAGTAACCAATACGATATATGTATTTGAATAAATAATAAAAAGTGTTAATATGTATAATTATATTTTGAGGAATTTATTTTACATAATAAATTAATGAAATTATCAAAAATTAAAGCTTATACCGTCAATGCATTATAGACTTTAGTGAACAATAGTAACTAAAAGAAAAAAAAAAACACACACATATATATTAATATAAGTATATAAGAAAAGAATACAATAAATACATTATTAATTGAAATGGAAAAATATTTTAAATGGAGTACGGCAGAAAACAATTATGTCTTTTTCTTTTACGACACACTAAATACATTAAATGGTATATAAAAAAGAATTTATATCATTGTATCTGAAAATAAAAACATATATATTATAAAATATATTTTTTTAAATTATTTATCCATCAAAATAAATATGAATATTCGCTAAATTTATTTTATTTATAGAATAATATAGATTCATTGTTTCTATATATATAACAGATTTAACAATATATTATTAATGGTACCTACAACACTTGTATTCATATAAATGGGATAACTTTTTCAAAAGAAATTTTTAAACATATTATAGACAATATATATCAAAGAATATATTTATACCAATACATTTGATTCAATAAAATGATTTTACTTATATATAAACTAATAGGATTATAGAATTAATCATAGTGCTATATATAAGAATAAATTTTTACATTCTTCAAATGATATATGTAATTATAAGCACGATCATGTTCTCCATTAAAATATATAATTTTACATTAATGTATTTATGATTCTAGGAATATTTTAAATAATAATATGACAAATATAAATTTAGTGTATTTTTATAAGAAATAAAAAAAATTATATAAAAAGTACATTAATTTTATATTAATTTTAAATATTACATTAAAGCATTTGTCTCTTATATAATACCACAAATATATATAATTTTTATTGATACATATTTCAGTGTCTCACAATAATTTTATCATGTTAAATATTCTCTATTAACCTATTATTAATGTAATATACAAAAAAAACCTTTAAATAATATATATATATTTCACAATAAGTATATAAGAAGTAAATACACAATGTTATTTTCT
>NW_021629469.1:0-14126 GCF_002157705.1 Plasmodium gonderi | reverse complement strand
TATATATATATAAATAATTTTCTATATCTTACAATGAATGTAAATATATATAATAAACACAAGAAAGATATTTATTAAATGTATAATATACTTTTATGAATAAAATTTATATAATGATGATCTTAAGTACGTATGAAAATAAACAGGGATTATAAGATTTTTATAACAACCACGTTATCAAATACCAAGGCACATTTCTTATGATTTCAAAATATATGTTATTAAAACAAAATGAGTAGTCATATAGCAACTTTATTTATATAAAAATAATCTTTGTAAAACTGCATACATATTAAATTTAATTAATATATATATTTTCAGTTAGCAAAAAAAATAAAATTGAAAATATATTAAACAATTAATTTTTATAAATTTAATATAATATTTTGTTATATTCATATTATACATGCTTTATTATATAACAAATTATGTTATTTTATGAAGATTTTTTATATAAATTGTAAATATATCATGAATTTCTTTATTTATTAAATCATACATTTATAAAACATTATATTATTAAATTCTATTATATTTCCTTAATTATTAAGTATATTGTGTAAAATAATGACAAAAATTTGTATTATATATTCATTTATTATTATAATATATAAATCAAACACTTATGGAAACACTATTCTTCCTTATAATTGATTGTAGTTTTATCTTTAAGTGTAACGAAATTAGCATATAACACTTTATTTTTTTTGTAATCCCTGTGATAAAGCATAGTTCTGATTTTTAAGAGGAAATCATTTTATATTGTTACAATAAGTAATACAAGGAAGTAAATTCTTAAAATAATTAGAATGACAATACTAAAATCTTATTAATATAAATATGATATATTTAAATCCTAAATTATATAAAATATATTATTTTCTTTTTGTATACTATAAAAAAAAGTAATAATCTTTCTGAAAAAAAATACAATAAGAATTAAATATATTTATGCAATTTATTGAAATTTATTCTGGATATAAATTATCGATTGTAAATATATATTAAATCATTTTAAATATTAAATGGGCAATATATTTCAATAGGGAAAAAAATTTCATGATGTTAATATGTATTATACTACATAAATAAGCATGCTTTTTCATATTGTTGTTCAATTTTTATTATATATAATGACATATACTTCATAATTATTGTTGTATATTATGTCCTAAATATTCTCATTATAATAATTAACAATGGAATTTGAAAGAAATTAATATTATTCCCCCCCAAATAATAAATAATTAATTAAAAATATCCTATTACATTATTTATTTGCAATAAATATACTTATATATAAAAAAGGAAACACATATTTAATATAACACAATAATTAATTATACATTATGTTTTTTTGAAACAAAATAAGCGTTGTGTACAATATTATAATAAATATATATTTTTATACTTATGAATAAAAAATGTAATATTGCCCCAACTATTCTCATAATAAAATATAATTCTAAAAAGTTCTATATTTAATATACATATGATATATATATATATATATACATATAGAAGCTACGAATAAACAATTATAATAATAATTTTAACTTGTCTTAAGCATATAATAATATATAAGATTTCTAAAATATTCCATAACACAATGAAATATTAAGTAAAATAAATATATGCAATTTATTATATATAACAGTTTTTTTTACAACAATAAAATATCTACAGAAACCTATAATTAAACCCAAAAAATTTAACATATATATAGGAATAATAGCATCAAATATTTTTGAAAATATAAATATATTATTAATTTTTAATTGACGTATTTACATTTATTATAATAAATTATTTTATATAATATACTAATTGTAAGAGATATATAATAATATACCATGGAAGAAGGAGAATCTATACTAATAACCTTATTTAATACAATTGATGTAATCTATCATGATTAATATTAATATTGTATAATAGTTATATATATAATAAAGAATAATTATAATAAATCATATTTTATATATAAATACATGTGTAAATTTATGAAAATATATTAAGTTCATATTTTTTGTGCATTAATTTCATATTTAAGTATTCTTTCTGTTATGTATATAAATACGATATTTTGTTTTAGGAAAAATGCAAGAAACCGGATGAAAAATCTAAGAAGATACTATTTCAACAATTGAATATTGCTTTTAATAAATATGAACCCTCGAATAATTTTGGATCACTTGGTTTTGATAAAAATGAACATATGGATTTATATAAATATTATAAATTTTTATATGAAATTATTTTTGATTTGTTTTCATTAACGTACTTATGGAATTATATTAATGAATGGATAGACAATGAAAAAAAAAATATTCTTGCAGTAATGCAAATCAAAAAACAAAATTATGGGATGAAAATATAGAAAAATTAATCCAAAATATACTAACAGATAAAGAGTCTTATAATGATTTGTGCAGAAGGAATAAGTATGAATATGAATGCCCTAATTCTCCAAATATAATTTTGCAGTCTGCTCATTTACAACAAATGGATTTAGACAGGTTTATCACTTTACCAGAAAATGCGGGTATTCCTAAAGTATCTCAAATAAAAACAATTTTGTCAACATGCATTTGTCTTTTAATAACAACGTTTCTTACCTTTTTATATTTATATAATGTAATAGAAATATTATTATAAAATATTACGAATATATTATATAACATATTAACAGATAAAAATAAAATCATTACAACTATTTATATATCCTATATTTTCTATCATTAAATCATGCATATAGTCTTTTAAAATCAAGTAATTCTTATATAATAAATATAAAGGAAACCGCTTTGCAAGGAAATATATGCAATATATTAAACCTATTACAAATAATGATGCTTCTGCATTAGATTCAGTATACGAAAAAATTAATATAATTTATTAATCTCGGAGAAATTCATAAAAATAATACAAGAAAATATAGTTTATTTAATTATACCATATTATAATTAAAACAACCATTTATGATATAAATATATTATGAAGAAGAGCTAAGAGATGTATAAAAAAATAAAAATTAAAATTTTGTTATATGGAATGTAAACAAGATGAGCATAAAAATATGTATTATATTGTGTGTTATATATATTCTAAAATAATTTATCTGTAAAAACTTTAAAATATTAGTAAAACGCACATAAGAATACGAAATATTTTTTCTAATAAATCTATTGTCTATATAGTTAGATCAAATATGCTTAAAGATTAGTTATTAATATCTATATTTAGTAAATATAAAAACACATTTTCAACGACGTGATATAATGAAGTTTTCAAACATATATAGAAATAAACTATAACAACATTATACAATTATTATGACTCTTTGAAATTTCCTTGTTTATTTCTCTAATTCACTATATTTTTTTATTACTGATTCATTTATAATATATTTTGTTATATTTTAAAGTCATCTAAAACTTATTTACAGAAGTATAAACATACCAAATAAACAACTATTTTATTTATTTAATTTTTATCCATTATTTATAAATAAAGCTAATAGTATAAAATTATTGATTTTGATGATTCATTCATTAAACAGAATGATTGGTATTTAATTTTTGTCCTGTTATACTATAATAAATATTTTAATCTTAATGAATATTTTATGAGAGGAAATATAGCATCATCATGTGATTACTATTCTCTATATTATTTAAACGAATGCTTTCATCATATTGTATATGTAATGGTAATAATAGTACGAATGCTATATATATTATACTACATAGTTCTCATTTGGCGCATTCAAATGATTAACAATTGACTAATGTTGCTTAAGTATTTAAAAAAAATTCCTTATTTATTATATTATTGTTATATATATTCTACGTCATTTATTAATATATTATTAATATATACACAATTTTTTTAATGCTTTCTTATGTAAATATGAATTTTAATATAATGCATTATAATAATATTTTAAAATTATATAAAAATATATGAAATGAACGAAAACACTTCATGAAATTGATTCAAATAAATTCATTATTATAGCATAAATTATGTGAAGATTTTATTATATATTTATTAATTATATATATAATTAATATAAAAAAATGAATTAAAATCATTTTCTCATTTAGGTTGATATATGTATAATATTTAGATGAAAAATAATATCTAATAGCTTATACATGACTCTGAGTAACTCTTATAACAATTACAGAACAGAAATGGAAATGTTATATTATTAGGTAATTATTATAGTATATGAATACCTATTAAAACATATATTCTATTTTTCAAACGTTTTTTTTTTCGTGTAAAACCATAATGAGACTAAAATTTGTAATGATTGAATTGCGTTGTCAGTGGTGTGTACAAAGGCATAATGATACTCCATGTCATTCAAATGATAGTTATGTAGTGAAAATAAGGCAATATATTTTATGAAATATATATATCAATCTGAGTATCAATATACGCATAATTAATTGTATATTAAATATATAACTATATCAATAAGGAAAAGCATTTAGATAAATTAAAATTAACATAAAATAAGGAATATAGTACATTATTATAAAATGAATATTTAGTGATCCTTAATAGAAGAAAACTATAATTTTATAAAAACAATATAGTATTAATCAAAACAAAAATAGATGCAGTATAGTATATACCGTTTGCTTATTATATTGATTAATCAATAACAAAAATAAAATTATAAATACAACCAAATGTAAAGTTATGTACACTCAAAAATTTAAAGCGTAAATTTATTTATTAACAAATTTAATGCATATGCTCTAACATAAAAATATAGAAAATATTATCTAGTTCGTGGGAAATGATGAAAAATTCTATGATTTTCACTAGTTTGAAGAAAAAATATTTTTACGAAAAAGACAATATTACGTTATACACATTTTTCACATCCCTTATTTTAATAATTATCATTTTACTATTTTTATTAAGATGTAAATAATTATTAATGCAATGTTAATGGTGTGACACATAATAATGTATTGATTAGGACTGTTACAATATAATCATCAGGTTTACCGCGATAATCCAATAGGTCGATTTAATACCAATCACATTTGCATAAAACGAATATTGAATGCCTTGGAACAATAAAATTGAGAAAAATATTAAAAATTTACACTTTCCATATATTTTAAATGTTTCTCTTTTAAAACTGCTTCTATTTACATATTAACTATCTTCCATTTCATATATATTGTCAATGTGATTAAAAAAATTTTTGCACAGAAAAAACAAATTTTATTATTCCCTTCATTACGGGATATATATAGTTACGTACCTACTTACAAACACCTAAGTAATATGATACCTTTTACTTAATGTATGCAATTGTTGGTATATTATCTGTTTCTTTTTTTAAATTATATTTTTTAACAGTTCACCATTATTATTTATTTATAAAAGTATTTATTAATTTATTTTTCATTTGATAATTTTATCACAATATATTTCTTAGTAAACCTATTAATTATATTCATAATTTATATATATTTTAAATAATATTTCTAAGCGTTAATATTGTTAACCTTTGCGTTGTAGCATGTTAAGTATTTAAATATTTATGGTATATTATTACATCATCAAGGAACTAATCTCATAGATACAGTTTGTAATTATATTTTCTATTAATTTATTTATATTGTACAATAAAAGTTGTATTTCCACTTACATTATTTATATAATTTTAGGTATATTGCTTGTAATATCAAATATATTATAAGCAGTTTATTTAAAATTTTATAAGTATTTTGATGAAATTACAATATAACATAATTTATTATCATGATTCTATAAGACAATTAAAATATATTTTGTGTATATATATTTCGCATAAAACTTATAATTAATATATAAAAAGCTCATTGCTAATTTCAAAAAATATATATATTACGTAATATATGGAATTACATTTTTCATGTATTACTAAAACCTTAATATACAAGAATAATGTATTTTTTTTATATTAATATAAAATTGATAATCCCATTTAAACAATGTTATATAAAGAAAATAAATTCATATATGTAGTGTAATATGAACACTTTAACAAAATTATTTAATTAAATAATATTATTTTTCATACAATTAATACTTGGAATACATATATTAAGAGAAGAGAATATATGTAATATACAATTTTATAGAACATTTATCAGTAAAATGCATTTTAAATAGATTTATTAATGAGTAGCAATATATATATCATTTTGCGAAATGTATCTAAAAGCACATAATTTATTGATTAAGAAATTTTCAAATTATAATAGTTTAAAGATTTAATATTAAAAAGAAATTTTTATAAAATATATATTATGTAATTATATAGTCCTTATTTTCATACATAACTGTAATTGCATAAAAATAAATGTGAAAATAATAATTAAATATATTATATATATAATATGCCATGTACATATTATAATATTCTCTAAAAAAATAAAGAATTTTCATTTATATAAAAAATATAATTTTGTATTTTATTTATATTATACTAAAAATATATAAATAATATAATAATATAATAATTTAATATTATTACTATTAATATATATGGATAATAATTTTTCAGAAAATATTCTTAAAATAGAATATAGTAATTGTGTGAACTTTAATAAATAAAAATATAATGAAATAATAAATATGACATTATGTTCAATGAAAACATGCGTTCTTGAATTACATTATATCATATGAGAAAATATGATTACTAATAACTCATATTTTTTTAATTTATATTTTATATTCATTTAATCATTAAAAATAATATATAACGTTTGCACTGACTTTCTATGTAAATTATATAACTACTATAAATACATACTACAACATTATCAATAAGTAACGTTAACCAATAAATAATTTTCTAACATTAATTCAATTAATTATGTTTTTATACATTTTATAACTCATATACTCTAATAAGTTGAACATTTTTCACTTAATAATTTTTTTTATAATCATAAAATAAATGTCATTGTAAAAGTTAAACTTTGAATTTTATCTTAACTTTATTGTTATTATTACTACAAAAATGACAATACTGAATAGATATAATGTAAAAGAAAACTTAAAATTTTTTTGTTATTTTTAATATTCTTATCTTTTGTTTTTTAATATGGACATATCAACCATATAATTAAGTCGTATGTCATTTATTTTTACCAATAATTGTAAATTTTACTATTATTATTTTTACATTCTCCCACGTGCTTTAAATGATAACCTTGTAGTATAATATTATTTATTCCATTCTATTATAATATTTATTTTGCAATATTTATGGTAAATACTTAGAATTGAAATATAATTCAGATAGTCCTCTGAATATAAATTTTAAACCTTTGTTGGCAAATGATAAAAATGAGAATTAATGTGAACAAGAGGGGTTAAATGTAAATGCTTCAGTTGAAAGTATGAATGAAAAAAAGGTAAAAAAGATATATAAACATTTGAAAATCTAAAAAAAGGGACAACGAACGATTTCAATTATTATATGAAAAGTTATAAGTATAGATATGCTAAAAGGATAGTATTAGGAAAAATTGATTGTTATAGTGAAAAAAAAATATTTAAACAGATTGTACAAATGTATAAAATTGCAAATATTACAAATATAACAAAAAGTAAATTTAAAAAGGAAATACATCAAATGTATGGTGTACGTATTTGTTTGACTTATTTTTTTTACCTTGTTGTTCTAGTTGTATATATTGTAGATATTATACATTTAGTATAAGAAAAAGAATTCTTTAAACTGAGATAATGGGGATATTTTGGAAAAATAGATGAATGCTTGATATTTCTACTGGATGACATATTTGTATATGGATAACTATTATGTTTATATAGGTAATTATCTATATATTAATAAAAATTGCATAATATAAAAGATTAAAACCATTTAAAAATAAAATGAATATTATGGAATATGGTTATTTGTGTATGGATATATTATAAATTACCTTATATTTATAATATTGTTATTTATGAGATATGTATTAAGCATTTTTATTTTATGTATGCTTTTATGTCATTTATATGTATTATGGACTCCCAATCATAGTTTTTCTCTGAATATTAATAATATTTATCTGAGTATTTCTGCTACTTCAGTTTTCGTATATAGCGTTATTTATTTTGTATATAATGTTGTACTATAGCTGTGTGTAATTTTTTGCATCATTTATGCTATTATTTTATATATTAATTCTGTGCCTCTGTTTTTATTACATGAAATATATATATTGTATAATAAATATATGCTTATGAATTTTAAAATAATAATTCCGTTATATTTAGCATTTATTTTTTTTTGAGTACCTTTTATACATATGTTTCTATAGTATTAATCATATGTGTGCTATCTAACATTTTGTATTTAAATATATAGCAGTGAGTGTATTAGTAAGAAAAAATTTCAAAAAAAAACTATTGTGTTCTATATAATTAAGATATTTAATTTTACTAATTATTTTTTATAAATTCAAGAATTTTTTTTAGTTTTTTTTTATATTTTAAGTTCTTTACTAAAATTTGATTTATAAGTTTTCCTTATAACATAAAATCTATGTTAATTAGAAAAACAATTCTTAAATAAATTCTTTAATAATATAAGTTTATTCTAGTGTGTAATATGTATAAATATAAAATTAACATATTCGTGTATATGGTATTAATGTCAATTTATATAATATATTTTCTTTTTTATTAATATATATTTGATTTAGAAGAATAATTAACACCAGAAAAGCAGTAAAATACATTATTTTTACATTATCTATATTAATAGTCTATGTAGGAAAATAAGAATATATAAGTTATGATCCATATATAAGTATGTAATTAAACATGAACTTTTTTTTATATAATCCTTGATATATAAGAAATAATTAAATTAAAAGCAACTATATTAAATTATTGTATGTAAATATTACAAATTCCCTAAACTTAATAAATATAATTGTTTCAATGTTTCCCTAAAATATAATTATACGCTAAAATATTATTGTATATATGATTAATGTATTTATTTTCAAACCTCCCTAATAAGGTTTTAAACATATTAATTTATAACCTTTATGAATATAAAAAATTTTGCATCCGCAAATTTATTAATGCAATGTTATGTCCTTAACAATACTGAATAATACTTTCAGAGAGTTTATAGTCATATAAAAAAACTTACTTTTCCATACTACTTAGTCAAACTAATAAGAAGTTATGATAAATTTAATAAAAAAATTAATATATTAACGGCTGCTATATCTATTCGCGCCAATCATATAAAATAATTTTGTATTATTCAGTAGTAATTTCATAATTTTTAAATATATTTATTTGAATTTGAACATAATGTTGATATATTTGAAGAAAATGCATTCGATGAACATCACAAAGATGTATTGAATTTTCATAATATATAAAAAAAAATAGAAGAATAATTAAGATAAAGGATTAAAATATTATATATTCGAGATTCATTATATGAAATGTAAAAATAAAAAAAATTTATAAAAAATGTGGCATCTATATGCCGTAGCAATAAAGTTTCATATAATAATAATATTTCTGAAATAATATAATGCAAAAGAAAATACATTATATGTGAAAAATAATTAAAGTATGGAGTATAATCTAAAATATATTAATTGATAACCTCAGAAATGCATGAACATAATGATTCCGAGAACATATACATCAAAGATTTGCTTAAGGAAATATATTGAGGTGAAAAAGAATAAAATCATATAATCAATAGGATGTACATATAACTACTAAAACTGTTTTTATCACAGCGGAAATGTATAAAGAAATGATCGACTATTCTAACAATGTATAATAGCGGCTTTAACAGAATTATTATCTGACTATAATCATAAGTCAAACATAAAAATAAAAACAAGCGAAAAATAATTGTATTCTAACAAAACCGAAAACATTAATTTAAAAAAATGCTATAAATAAAAATTATTATACTTGTATAAATATAAATTTTTAAGTAGTATACTTGATAAGAAAAACAATTCTAAAAAAAAAATTTAAATATAAATGGTAGATGTCATAATTTTGTTATACAACAAAAAATTAGCTATCTCTACACCGTTAAAATGGGGCTCATGCGAAACTATATATAAAAATAACTTAATTAGAAATGGCTATAGAAAAAAATCTGACATTGCATAAAAAATATTATATAGTAGCTGCTACCGGAATGAGTTTTTTGTCACATGTATAAAAAAATGAATTTTACCACTTACCTATTAATAGCATCTTAAACTATGGTTCAACATATGGTTATGTATAAGATAAAAATTGTACGTTCTACTAAAAAAAATCATAGCAATATATATTTTATTTATGATAATACTATATAGAAATATCCATGTTACTATAATATTATAAAACCTCTTAATAAATTAATTCATTCCCATATATAAAATCTAAAATATCATATATAAACGCTGATCCCTAAAACATATCCCCCTGAGCCTCAAAAAATAACATAAAATCTCAAATGATATTTTCCAGTTTCAAATAGTATTTTTTATTGTAAAGAATCAAAAAGTTAATATATAAATTACTATTAAAGTAATCTATTGTAAATAAGCTATAATTGTAAGATGAATTAAGCAATGATAACATAAATAAATGAATATGAATTATTACTAAAAACAAAATTTATATAAAGAATAATATAAATCTATTTACAGAAAATGTCTATTTATATTGACATGTAATTATTTTTTATGTACATATGTCATATATACTTATTTTTAAATAAATATCAAAAAAAAATTAAGAGTTAAAAACAATGAAAATGCAATTTGCTCTCTTTCACTAAAAAAAGTTCTACAAACTATTTCACACTTTGAATATTTTTTTTTCATCATTGGAATATTTGATATAAATATTATTTTCTTCCTCATTGAAATAGAATAGTTTTGTGTATTAACAATGCATAACATTAGTCCGTATAATAACAAAAAAATTAGAAAACCTAAAATGTTAGAAACATGGTTAAAAATAAATTATTCTTCAGTTATCGAGAATAAATATAGGAAACTAACATTTCAATACATAGAAGATATATCGTATGATTCATGAGATTATTATATAAATAAAAGTTTACGTTCAAAGATGAAAAACTAATAATGTATTAGAGATATATAAATTGAATAATAATACACAAGATATATATAATATTACTTTTTACATTATTTTTATAATGATGTTATATAATTTATTTTCTTCAAAATATTGATTCGCTCTACAAAAGTAAATACTATAACAGCATATATATGTTCTTATATAAAGTAATATTGTTTTTTTACTTTAAGCATATATAATAAGATATAAAAAATAAATAGATAATATACTTTCTTTGCAGTATTCATGAAGAATTCAATTAATGTGATATAATTCCTTTTATTAATCTTCGATTATATATTACATAAGAAAAACTAAATTGTTATATCCTGAAAAATAATATTCTTCTTTTTTTTTTTTTTAATTAAATTAAATATACCTATGTGAAAACTAGAGTAAATAATCAATTGTAAAAAATATATATATATTAAAATTTATAACATTTATTAGGGCAATATATATGTGCTTTTTTTTTTTATGATTTTAGTAAAACTGTAAAATTTTTATAAGGGACAGTAGCTTTAATGTTATTTTTATCGTTCTATAAACTTATTCATTCCAAATAACATATTTTTGATATTCATGTTTGCATTAAAATAATTTAGGAAATATATATAAAAAAATATCCTTATAGCTATATGTTATGCTCTGAATAAAAATGTTTTACTATGTGGTTCTGTAATATATGAACAAAAATTCCATAAAGATATAAAAGGATAGCTTTATGATACTTAACATCTTTGATTATTATATAATAAAGAAGGATACATACATTTTCATATATTTTATAATTTAATATATATTTCCTTTAACATATTATAACCTTACGTGAAATGGCGAAATCTATTGTAAATTTGAATTCTTATATATTATAAATTAAAACATTATTATATTTTCACATTCAATTATCGAAATATATTATAATAGCCTATTATTAATATATATTCATTGAAATTTTTTAATTTTTATATTTGTTTTAGTATGATGTTTTAAAAAATTTTCCTGAATGTAAAAACAAAGTAGATGAATATTCTACTGACTGGATCAGTGGATTAGGAGGCCCTTGGAAAGATTTATGTGATGAACACGCAAAAAAACTTTTATTAAATAAATTAATACCTGAAGAAAAAAAATCAAAAATTATATGTACCCAAGCCATGCGATACCTAGTTGATGTTAATGGGAGAATGAATAAAAGTTTAAATGAAGCCGGTTGTGATTATCTTTATTATTGGATATATGAACGGCTACATAATCATGACAAAGATATAAGTGTTCATGTCAATGATGTTCATAATGAATTACTTGATATATTTACTGAAAAATATAAAATAATTGGTAATAATAACATATGCAGAAATCTTGAGGATCCGATTACAAAAATATATTTTCCCCAAATCATTGATGTATATAATGTGTATAATAAAATAATTAAATATACATCTAGTAATGATAACGTTTTTAAAGAAGTAGTAGATATAATGAATAAACATAATGAAAAAATAGAATCTCTATATAGCGAAATTAAGAAATCGAGAATAATAATACCTTGCAAAAGTAACACGATAGTTCCTATTATGATTACATTTGTAGTAGCAGTATTAATATCAATTTTTATATTTGTTTTACTTAAGGTTAATTATTATATTATTTCTATATATTTTTAATATGAAATTATTTTTCTAAATAATATAAAAGAAAAAGAATTACAATTAATACACTAATATTTTTAATGCATATTTTCCTTATGAGTCAGTTCACGAAATATGGTTCATTGTTGCGACATGGGGTATTATGGAAAAGAAATCATTGGGATAGCCTAGGTGAAGAAAATAATATGTTCGAAATTCCTGATATATCTAGTAGTTTTTCAAGAGAAAATGAATATAATATATCATACAATTATCGATAATTATATATTTAAATATACTATTTGAAGTAATAATTTTCTTAAGGCAAATAAACATATAAAAAAATGATTAGTCCGATGCTTAACATAATAATAAATAAAAAAAAATTATTAACATTATATATTGAAACAAGAATAAGTATTATTTTTTAAATATTATACGATAGTATTTATATAGATTTATTATTCGTAAATCAGTAGTTAACTAATGTTTTATAGACAAGATAATAATTCTAGTAATATAATATGTAGTTGTCTTGTTTTATTATACATAATTTGCTGAAATCAGTTATTTTTTCCGCCATTAAAAAATATATTATAAATAATAATTCATATTGGATAATATATTAAAGTATATGCGAGGTACAAATTTTGATAATTGCGTAATATATATGATACATTGTATTTCGTTATATAAGATAAAATTTTATTTAATAATATGGTTGTAAAGCACACATGCTATTATAAAAAAACATATTAATAATTAATTCTGAAAAATTTCAGAATTGTTATAATATTTTTTAACACTGAACATATTATATTGCTCTAGTTTTAGGTTTATTGTTTAGAGTTCAGGTTTTAGTGTTTCAGTTTTAGTATTTTATATTTAATTTTACTGTTCTATATTTAAATTTATTTTTATGATATTTTATATATATTTTGGATTCCTTGTTCCTAGATATAGTGATAGAATTATAATATCCTTTTTAGATATTTGTTTTAGACTTAATAATTTATATTTTTTTAATTTACATTTTTATTATAATTTTATATATGCCGATATGTGTTTTGAAGATTTATGAATTATTATATATTTTATACTATTTTTTTTAATTATAAGGAGCAAAAGCTTAATAATGTTTTTTTCATATAATATAGAGAATATTCATCCTATATATATAAATATATATTCTGTTGTATTAGTTTTTTTATTGTTGAAAAACTGGGTTTCATTTATGTTATGTTATCATTGTCTTATAAAAAAATATATTATTTATATATATAAATTTTGTTCTACATTATTTTAGACAATATATATATATATCATTTTATAATT
>NW_021629468.1:2579-2838 GCF_002157705.1 Plasmodium gonderi | reverse complement strand
TATTAATTTTATAAGTACTATAATTAGTTTTTAGTCTATAATTAATGAATAAATCACATTTCAATTTTTTTTACATTCGTAATTTATTCATCATTTACTAAATTTAAATGCATATATAGCCACATATCGTTGTTATAAATGTGTATATTATAGGAAGATTAAATATATACACTGTTTATAAGGATAGTTTTATATTTTTTTTAAAAGAGCATAATATAATATTTTCATACACAGAATGCATAAATTCATATATAAAATA
>NW_021629468.1:0-2360 GCF_002157705.1 Plasmodium gonderi | reverse complement strand
TTAATGTAAAAAGAATATACATATAATCTTGAAGCCAAATATTTCCTATTTTATCACGTAAATATTGAAAATATAATTACATGTCCTTTGAAAAATTAAAAATATATCTAGTTTCATACTTTTCTACAATCGATATTTATACCTTTTATATATAAAGTACTTTTAATATTACACAGAATTTATGAATTTAAAAAGAACTAAAATTTTTAATTAATTATGAACCCCCTTATTGAGAATTATTAAATAAATTCCAAAAAAAATAATTACTTAAATAAGATCAAAATATATAAAGCACTACTATAATTCATAGTATAAGTAGAGATGTGTTTTTATATTGATCATTATACATAAAAAATACGTATTACATAGGTTACATTTCATGAGAACATATTGGTAAGATATACTATTTAAGAGAAAATCTTCTAAATAAAAATGAAACAAAGATTTTTTTTTTGAAATATTTCATTATTTCTTCATTTTCATATTAAGAATGTGTTATTTCTGGCATGTATAAAAAAATTTCATTATTCTAAAGAATTTTTAATGTTACAAAATATAAGTGCTATTTCATCCCAAAAAATATATATAATTTATAGAAACACAGTGTGAACATAATATTCTTTATTACAAATATTTACATATATTACAATGATACCTATTGCAATCAAAAAAATAGATATATACTTGCACAATATATTAATCTTTTTACTGAATTACTCAATATTATAAAATATATAAATAATTATTATTTTTAATTTCAAAAATTCTGATATAAAAAAAAAACAAATAAAATCGAGATTTACTAATAAATACAAAAATAATATATATATAATAATGAAATGAATTCTTAATTTCTTTATACAAAAATGTAATGTAAAAAAAGTAATATAAAATATCATGTATACATAAATAAATATGAATAGCAAAAATAAAATCTATTAATGTAGACAAACATATAATGTAAATATAACTAAAAAGTAAGAACTAATACACTATACACTATATTCTGAACCCTAAAAGCTGAAAAATTTATATATAATTTATAACATTATGTTACATTGCTCCTTCCTCCCACAATGATTGTTATAATAAAATGTTCATTCATTTTATTCATGATTTAAATGTAAATAATGCAAATTAAGAAAATTTAATTTAATATTTTTCTATTCATTTAAATATATTATTATTGAAATTACAAAATCTTTGAACATCATCCAATTTATTCAAAGTATTTATATTCGTAAAATTAGATTATATATATTATTGTAATAAAAACAATAGATACTTAAAAAAAATGTTTTATACATATATTCTAATCAACAGAACGTATTATATTTACTCATATCTTTTTCTTATTCAGTATATTATTAATAATATATAACTATTATACTTAAAAAAATATTAATATTATATTTTAATAAATAATATTTTGTTATTTCAATGATACGTATCTATCTTTTCCTCTCTTGAGATAAATTATCTAATAAAATACATTACTTGTCTAAAGTTCCTTAATATCTATTTTAGGATGCAAAATAATTAATCATATTATGAGATAATGGCATTAACAAATCAATATTTTAATAAAAAAATTTAGGGTACATACTTTCATACAATTATGTGACCTAATATTAACAATTTTATATATATTTACTCATGAGCATAATAATTTTATTTAGATATAAGCATAACACAAGCACTTATGGGCACAAATATTGTACATTTAAACTATAAAAATATAAATTACAATATAGTAGAGTATCTACATTCCATAAAATTTTTACAAGGTCGCTCAAAATAACACCATTTTTAAATATAATTATTTTTTTTTCTTCAGTATGTATTGGTTAATAAATTTTCTTCTTGGAAAAAAATTATAGACGGATATAAGGAAGAAAATAAGAACACGTATCAATCTGAATGCAATAAATCTGATGAAATTTTTTCACATCTTGATAAATTTAATGATAAGGAAATATGCTACAAATCTATGTACTATTTAAATGATATACAAGGGAAATATCCTACTAAAAATCATGCAGGTTGCATATACTTGTATTACTGGTTATATGATAATTGTAAGACAGAATGTAATAGCACAGAAATAAAGAATATATTTAATAAATTCATAGAAAAATATGAATCAACTGGGGATCCAATACATACAGATTATAAAAAAATTAATATTACAAAAGATGAGTTTGAAAGGTTAAAGGATATATATAGCCTAAATCCAAATACTGACGAAGCTGGTACTAAAAATGATGAAGAATATTGCGATAAATTCAAAAGTATATATGAGAAACACCAGAAAGAATGTGATTACAATACTCAATCACACTTTTGTAATGCATTAGAAG
>NW_021629467.1:1356-9043 GCF_002157705.1 Plasmodium gonderi | reverse complement strand
ATATATAAACTAATATAATTCCAATAAAATGATTATTTTTTCTCTAATATGTTATTAAGACCCGATAATATTATGCGATTTAATGCAAAAATAAATTTAAATGACAATTTAAGATAAATTTATTTATAATTAAAGAATTAAGTATATATAATCAGCACAATTTAATATAAAAACCATAAATATGTTAATAAAGATATTAAGCAAATAAAATTTTAACTTAATTGGCACATAAATGAAAAAAAAAGGAAACTAATTTAAATATTAATTTATTTAAAATAAAACAACATAAAATATAAATAATTTGAATTATAATAAATCTGATTATTTTTACATGTTTTCTATTAATCTATCGATATTAAAATATTTAAAATGTATATGAAAATACAATTCATACATTCGAATAAAGCGATATTTTCATAGTCATTAAATATATTTAAATGAAATTAAGATAAATGCTTGCTTTTAATAAAACACAATAAACAATTTATATATATTAATAATATATATTTATTAACAACTAAAATTACAATTAATAAAGATATATTATATATTAACTAAAAGTGACAAATAAAAAAAAAAGAATAATTTATTCGACAACAAATAATGCAATATTTTATATGTATAGATTAGATATATATAAAGAAAGAATAAAAAAAATATCGTAGATAGATTAATATAGAGAAAAAATCATAAAAAATATAATACATAAAATAATTACAAAAAATAAATAAATATAAGATTTATATATTAAACAAAAATCATTAAAAAAAAAATAATAAGCAAAAAAGTTAATATAAAAATTTAAACACAAAGGATAAACACTCACTAGATAAATGTATAACAATATCTTAAAAAAGAAATCTTAAATATATATACTAAACCTAAAACATAAAACAAGAAGGCTGAACCCTAAATCCTGAAACCGTATACACTGAAACCTAAAATAAATATACACAGTCCAATAAATATTAATAGTATATAATAATTTTAGTTTTTCTTTTTAAAATTATTATAGAATATTGTATTATATCATACTCCATAAATATACCTAATTCATATTGCCACATATATTTACTGTGTCATGTCTATTTCAATCATATAATAAGAAGTACACATTTTCTTATAGTATAATCATATGTTTTAATAGATTTAAAAAATTTGAATAATATAATAATTATAATATTGATAGTATATTTTTTAACTTCACAATATGGTTTATTTTATCCAAATATTTGTTATTCACCTTTTCATTGGTAAAATTTTCAACACTCATAATTATTTTTAAAATATTAAATTTGTATGTATTATGTTTTTTACATTTTATACTCAATAAAAAAATGCAATAATATTTAAATTCATTTTAATGTTTTATAAGTAGATGTATAATAATAGAATATGTGTATTTTATATGAATTATAAGAATCATATTCAAATATTTTATTTATGTATTTCAATAAATGTACTTGTTTTTTATATCTAATTAGAATTATAGAATATAAGAGTAAATATAAAAGTAATCTAATATAATAAATCAGAATTTTTACATTAATATCATATGGATATTATGCAAATTTTATAAATATATAGATTAATTCTTTCGTACAATGATAAAAAAAAAAATTGACACAATATTTGTGTGCTCCCTTTAATTATATCAAGCAGTAAATTAGTTAATTTTTTGAATTTTTTTCTTAGTTCACATATTCATTTGTAAATTCATTCTATTTCCTTAAAATAATTATTTCATTTTATATTTCAATAAAAATGAATACATATGTGTTTAATTTATTTGTTTATGTAAAAAGAAATATTTATATATATTTTTAATTAATAAGCATAATATATTTTATTGGAAGCACAAAAGAATTCCTTTTGATATATAATAAATAGAAAAATATTACTAATTATATAAAGAAAAAGAATAACATAACATAAATGAAATTTATAATAACTCACAATACAGACGTATGTAACGACATATATATACTTTTATTTAAATAAATATATATAAATTATTTTTATATAAATTATATTAAACATCTATATACTTATTTATAAGGAATATATTATTATTCTGAATATATTTGTCTTCAAAATTATAAAATATTCAAATCGACATATTCATAGAAATACATATGTTATAATATAGGTTAAATTACTTTTTTGGAAATAATTTTATAAAACAGGAGCCATTATATCAAGTAATTTTGGAGATCTATAAAAATATGTTTATGAATATAAAAAAAAAAGATTTTAAATTATTATATCTATTTTGATAAATAAAAAATATATAAGCCATTATTTTGGTTGATATAATATATATATATATATATATAGTGAGATATCATTTTTTCAAAATAATGTCTTATTAATTGTAGACATAATTGTTCATTAATTTTAGCTTTCCCATTTTTTATAATATAATAGTTCAAAAAATTCATAAAAAAATTTTTTTATTATCCGATACAAAACAAGTATATATACGATATATATAGAAAATAATGATCTAAAAGGGCTTAATAATACATTTCTATCATATGTTTTATATGTTATCAAAGATACACTTGTAATATATAGAAACGTACTAATTTTTATTAATACTCCAAAAATATCATAGGTTATATTGATCCAATAAAAACAGTCACAATATGAAAAATAAAATATAGAAGTGTTTTTGGTGTACTTATTTTAAAATTTTTAATAATTTTATGTTATTTATTTATCTAATCTTTTTATAATATAGAATAATCATATTCATAAGAACAATATGAACCTTTTAATAAATTGCTTTTTACTTTTTTATAGGTAATTAGATTTATAAGGAACAAATATATTTTATGAATTATGTTATGATTTTTCATAAGTTCTTGGCTAGTGCGAAATTTTTTTTTTCTAATATTTTATAGTATCAATATAAAAGTCAATTGCTTTTTTATATATGCATATACAATCCCTTTTATATACCATGTACATGCGATAATCTATATGTAATAATATATAAGAACACCTTATAATTATAGTTACTATATGGTCCTATTGAAAAAGATAAATAATCATAACAACTATGTATATAATGCATAAAATTATTATTTATTAAAAATAAAAATTACATTTATATTCTACTTATGTATATTTTTGGTTAATAAAAAAATAGACTTTATAATTATTCTTTGACAATAAATATTTCGATTTAAGTGAAAGTTATTTTTGAATATCATAGAAAATTTAAGGATGAATTTAAAGGTTTCTTTGTTAATAACGCATAATATATATATTCTCATTCTTGAAAATAAATATAAAAATATATAACGAATATAGGAAAATATATATTTTAAGAATACATAGTATTATAGTTAGTGATGCTAATTTAAACTATAACAAATAATTAAAAATATTTTGTTAACAATTTTAATATAATATATCCTGTTAATTCAGTAGTGTATCATGGAAGAAATAAAATTTACTCAGTAAAATTTTCTTTAAATTTAATAATAATATAAATAAAAATATATATAACACCAAAGAACCATTTTATTTTTGTTTTATAAATTATATTGTTATATATGCATCATTTATATGATCACAAATTAATAAGAAAAGAATAATTATACTGAAATTACTTTTTGTACCACAAAACACAATCACATTGTAAAATATATGCAAATTTATTTTTGAGATATAGCTAATAATTTCTATATGTAATTAATGTATCATTACTATGTATTTTATAATTATAAATTTTTGTATTATTTGTTAAGAATAATAGATGAATATTATTATTAATTTACCAAAAGTATTATAAAAATATTTTTTAAAAATTATGTCGTTTCTATATATTTTTCAAAAATTAATGTATAATATTATATATAAAACAATCATTTATATTATTATTGGTCACAATACATAATAATATATGTGATGTTCAAATGTTGTATTTACCTTAATGAAAAATATTTTTTATGTAAAATAAAAAATATAAAAAATATTAAGATATACAAATAATCTATAAAGTATATTGTATGAAAAATTGATTGTATCAATTTTTTTATTGAAGTGAAAAAATAATTAATATAAATGAATAAATGATATATATGTATGAATATTATAAAAAAAATACTAATATATTATGTTATAATTAATATAATATATTGCACTCAACTATACCCATATCATATAAAATACATACTTTAGATAATTAAACGTAAATAATTAAGAAAAATTATTAATTTCTTTTTTTGATTATTAATATGTCGTATAGCATATTTAATTTCATAAATATTCTAATATATAAAAATATATATGTATATATATTTTAAAACGGAAAATCTTGAAAAATATATAGAGAGATAAATTTAATTATAATATAAATGCCTGAATTATAAACGACGAAATATTTAAAATTTAAACCAATATTACACTTTTTCTGTTATTTTATATATCTTACATTAAATCATGAGTACTATTATATAGTACAATAAAAAATTAATGTAAAAAAAAGGTAATTATATGTATTTAAATTAATAAAAGATAATATCATAATATATACTATTTTTCTAAAACAAACAATTCTTTATTTGGTGCATAATTTCTTTAGTATGCTTCATATAATATTGTATTTTTAGCTACTATATTGTTTTAATTTTTGTAAGAATTATATATATGTTTTTCAATATGATATTATAAAAAATATACTAGATTTCATATATGTTGTCCATTATTTTTTAAATGCGTAATAAATGAGCATAAATTAATTTAATTCTCTTTTAACTTAATGATATAATTCTACAATATTATAATTTAAGTTTTCCTTATTTATTCTCTTATTTTTAAATATACATATAATTTTATTAGTAAATTTATTCATGTTATATGATTCATTTTCTTAATTGTACAATAATATAGAAGATAATGACGTCTATTGTATTTTTAAATTATTAATTGGACGCTTCAGAATTATATTATATGCATATTATATTATCCATGAATTCAATAAAATTGGTTCAATAAAATATTATTATATATTTCTATTATTATTTTTTTATATTTAGTATGACATCGTCAAAAATTTTCCAAAATGTGAAAAAAAACTTAATGAATCAGTTGAACATATTACAATTTTACATGGTGAAAAGCCCTCAGGATGGAAAAAGATATGCATTGATAATGAAAATAATGTTAGTGTAGAAGGTTTAACACTTGGAAGTCATGGACCAAAAAACATATGCTATCAAAGTATGCAATATTTAGCAAATGTAAATAATGTTAAGGATAATCCATATTTAAAAATTTCCGGCTGTGAATACTTTTATTATTGGTTATATGAACTTCTTCATAAAAATAATAATGCCATGGTGAAGTTTCATGATATCCAAAGTCTTTATGATCAATTGATATCTATATTTGAAAATGCCCCATTTGTTGAAAAATTAAATTTATGCAAACCTTCGGTCGAGCTTATTAAAGAAGAGGATTTTCAAAAAATCATAGAAATATATGATATATATAACCCAATATATGAGAACGGAAGATCACCTAATAAAGATGAAATTTTTAATGAATTAGTAAACATAGTGAACAAATATTATGAAAAAATATATAATGAAGCTAGCAAAATTAGGAGTCAGGTAGTCCCTTGTGCCCCATGCCACACTAATATTCTTGTTCCAATTACAATAACATTTTTTGTAACATTATTAATATCTCTTTTATTTTTTATTATACTTAAAGTTAATTACAATATATTTTATATTTATTTATACTAGAATATAATTTATCTAAATAATTTATAAAAAAATGTATCATAATTAAAAATATATATTTTTATGAATTAGTTCACCACATTTGGATCATGGATTCTACAATTAATAAAAGGAAACGAAAATAGATTGTATTATATAGATTTAGAAAGACATATATTTCATGGATCCGAAGAATTCGACATTATAGGAAGAAACAGCAGACATAATATATTATATAATTGACTATAATTTCATTATAAAATATATAAATTTGAAAAAAACAATTTAATGATACAACATGCTAAATGCATTTAGCATGTTATATATGATATTATTCTCTTAATAACACCATATAAAACAAAAATAAATAATGAAATATTATAAAATAACATACATATATACTTTGAAATTTTTGAATCTTCTGTTATAGATTTAAGGTTTAGTGTTCAGGTTTCAGGATTGAGCGTTTAGTGTATAATGAATTTGTGCTTTGTTATTTGTTATATATATGTATTATGCTTGTTTACATTAATAGATATTATTTTTGCTACTCGTATTTATTTATATATGTAGCATATTTTTGGTTATATGCTGAGCGTTATTATTTTTTATAAAGAATTTCATAATTCATTTCATTATTATATATATATTTCATTCTTGTATTCTTTAGTAATACTTAATTTTATTTTATTCTTTTATATATTTTAGTGTTTTTGAATTACAAATAATGATGATTTATATATTATTAATATAGAGAAATTGCTAAAAAAAATAAAGCATTATGTAAATAAATACCTATCCATTTAATAACCATAGGTATCATGGTAATATATGTTAATTTTTGTAATAAAATACATTGTGTTAACAATGTGTTTCTATAAAATATATTATATATATTTTGTAATGAAATGGTACATATATTTTCTAATATTAAAAATTTTTGAGAATATATAAAATTTATTATATCTGTCTGAATTAACACATTCTTAACATGAACATGAAAACATAATGAAATATTTAAAAAAATTTTTTTTTTTTTTTTAGCATATACTTTATTAAATAGCATATATTACAAATATCTCCTCTTAATTTGAAAATATGAAATACATAATTTTTATATATATTAAATATATGTGCAATTGTATTTCTATTAGTGTTATGAATTATAGTAATATTTAACATATTTTGATCTTATTTATATAATTATTTTTTAGGAATTTTTTTTAATAATTCAAAATACGCAGGCTAACAATAAATTAGAAAATTGAATTCTTTTATGATGTATAAATTCTGTGTAATATAAAAATATTATTAATTTAAAATATATAAATATTGAATTTATAAAAATATAAGACTAGAGATATTTTTAATTCTTCATAAGACATGTAATTATATATAAAATATTCACGAGATATAATGGGAAATGTTTGGTTTCATGATTACATATATATTCTTTTTACATTAAACAACGGTTACACTTTAAATATATTATATATACTGAAGAAAGTGTATAAATACATTAGAAATAATGAATTATTATGTCAGTTTTAAAAAAATAACTATACAAGTTCATCTCGTTATAATCATCGTAGAACATAGCCTATTAATTTAAAGCATAATTTATTTTTGAATAAAAATATTTAATTATTATTTTATAAGAATTTATGAATTCTAATTATGAAATCGCAATATGATGCTTTGTTAAAAGAAGTATAAAACTATCCTTAAAAAGCCGCATATATTTAATCTTCCTATAATGTATACATATATAACAAAGAAATTATGTTATATATGCTTTTATATTTAGAAAACAATGAACGAATTACGAATATAATTAGAACTACAAACTTATTTATTCATTAATTATGGACAAAAAAATTAAATATATTACTAATAAAATTAATATACAAAAGAACAACGTATGTATAATATTAAGCATATATATAATT
>NW_021629467.1:0-1265 GCF_002157705.1 Plasmodium gonderi | reverse complement strand
TTTATATAAATTTATATAATACTGAAGCAGATAATTAGTATATATATATATATTTATAATAAAACAGAATTCTTAATTTTATATAATTAATAACAATAAGATATGAAAATAATTCGTATACGTAAAGTTCATGTATTTTATTATATATGATGGAATATTAGATGAACAAATTTAATTATAAAATATACACAATAATGTATATGATACATATAGAAGATAACATTATTTAAACTAATTTTGTTTTATTACTGAATATAGCAATATAAATATTACTAATTAATTTCTAGTTTTATTGAAAGGTAGCATCACTCTATCCAACATATGGAATAAAGGTGGTATAACACAATTACCTAAGGATCTTCATAATATATTATTATAAATCTCTTGTATAATAATATATAAATAAAATGCACTGGGCAAAATAAATGAAAATATTTTCTATGATATATATATAAATAATATTTTTATATAGTTAACAATTATATATGTTTTCATATCAATAGAAGTAGATATGTTACTATTATTTTCGTAAAAGATATTTATTCATAAAATTTTACGATATCCATTTATTATTACTAGCTAATTAGTATTACGTCAATATTATTTAACTGTGGAAATAATATTTCTTCACTAAATTTTGTTTTAAATTAAATCACTATATAAATTAATAAATATATATTACATAGCATAAACTATTTTTTATGAAACCATGTATATATACATATATGCTTTTAAATAATTAAATTAACATTTAATTACATCAACAATAAATTTTTTATTCTAATAAACGTGTCTTTATAAAATATTGCAATGATGAAAATTATGATATATTGCATATATGCATAGTCCATCATCTATGGTTAATATATATTTAATAAATATTTGTGTTAATTGATAAAAAGGCACAAATATGCAATTTTTTTTATTTCTTTATGAAATCCTATAAAAATGTTACAAAAGAAAAATGGATATTCGATGTACGTAAATAATTATATCACTTTATATTTTTTTCCTATAATTTATGTGATTAGTGCATACAAATTTTATTTAATATATTAAAAATACATAAGGGATAAATAAAATGTGAAAATTTAATATTATTTATATAAAAAAAAAGTTAATGTATATATGTAATCTAATTAAAATCATATTATCAAAGATTTATAAGTACAGTGTTTTTAATTGCGTATAAAAATTATTAATATTTAATGTAAAATGTAAGAATATTAACATCATTATTTGATACAAAACTATTTAAAATACAT
>NW_021629466.1:16884-18341 GCF_002157705.1 Plasmodium gonderi | reverse complement strand
TTTACATTTATTATAATATTTTCTTACATGATAAAGCTTACATGTACTTTCTAAATAACAGATAGTTGGAGGAAAAAGTAAAACACATTTATATTTATTAGGAACATGCTTATAACATCTGGGTAGCTTTAACTATTCCGGTAGTTCAAGATGTCCTCTGAACCCTAAACCACCTAAACCCTGTTCTATATTTATACATTTTTGTTCTCTTAAATATATATTTAATTTTTATACATTATCATATAACAGTATATATTATATTGTTTTTTCTGTTCTATTAGTATAATATTCTATATTCTCCAATGTTTAAATCATTTCTATATTTCTCAGAATTATTAATGTTTGAATTATTAATTTTATTTTGCACATTTTTTCTATCTATTATTTTCCCTCGTATTATACTACTTATACTTATTCCAAAAGGTGTGTACTGAAGAAAAAAAATGAAATATTTTAATGTCTTAAAAAATAAAATATGTTATTTTAATATTTCTTATATCTCCGACAACATATTTATAATCATGTTATGAATATTTTTCATTACCTTGAAACTATACAAACATATAAATAAAACGCCCAATATTGATAAAGCTGTTAATATCACAAATTTTATCCTTCCAAATGCTATTTTTGATAAAGCAGAAAAATTTTCTGATATCTCTAATGCATTTGATAATTTTTTCAAAAGTTCCTTATCGCAATTATTTGAAATAGGATTAGAAATATTATACTTCAGCTTATCTGTAAATATTCCTAGAGCATCACAAAAATTGTTATCATTGCCAGGACACTTATCCTTAAGTTCATTATATGTACTGATACAACCGTTTATACAATTTGAACATGGACTTCCATCATCACTTGAATCAGAAAATAAATAAGAATAAAGTTCACTATTATAAATATATAATTGATATAACGTATTCATATTTTTAAGAACATCATTTTCCATACCTATTATTTTACATTTTGATAAAAAATCTGCTCTATATGTACTAAAATGTTTCTTAAATTCTTCATAAAAATATTTGACATTAGAAGAGCTAATTTGGTTTTTGCTTTGTAACATATCATTTAACCAGTAATTTAAAAATCTACAATCGATTTCATGATCATTTTCACTTAAATTAATCAACTTAACATATGGAATATTTTCAATGAGCGCAATAAATTTCTTACATATGTCTATACATGAACTGTTAATCAAAGAAACCTTGCCTGAATGGGAATTACAATAACTAGAAATTTTATCTACAGAAGGAATATGAACTCCATGAGCCACACCAACACTAGCAGGCACTACAACTCCAGGAGCCACCCCAACTCCAGGAGCCATCCCAACTCCAGGAACAATCCCAAATTGTGAAGAATCTCTAAATATTATATTAACCGAAGCATTAAGTCCATTAACTACTTCTATATACTTATCAATTTTACTAAAAAGTTCATACTAAAAA
>NW_021629466.1:306-16679 GCF_002157705.1 Plasmodium gonderi | reverse complement strand
ATAATTAAAAAAAAATGTAATACATTGTATTGAATATTTGTTTGATTTATATATTTTTTCTTTTTATAAGTAATATAATATGAATTAAGACAATAAAAAATTTCTCAAATCATAATTTTAAAGTGTATATAACATAGTTCACATCAAAAGGGTAATAAATAATAGGTTCATTAATAATTCATTGGAAAATAAACATTCATATGAAAAATCCAAATTGATAATGTAAATACACACTTCGATATTCTATTAAGCATACTTAAATAAAAATAGAATATCCTAAATTAAACGAATATATATAATAATAAACCTTCGTAGAAAATATACTTTAACTTTTTACTTTTTATATAGAAAAATTATAAACATTATCATTTTAAAATAATAAAAAATATTTTTTCATGAATAATTACATATTTATAATTTTTATAATTTATTTTTCAATATATTTAAAGCATCATTATAACACGCGAGAAAGATTCAGTTTATAACATAAAAATAGCATTTTTTTAGAAAATTAAAATACTTGATGTTCTAAAAAAGAATGATAAAATTATGATAATTTAAAAAATTTCTCTTTCAGGATAATATACTTTTTCAGTAAACACTTTATGTATATTTTTTAATTATATTGCATTGGTATTATGTTGCAAAAAGTAAAGTACCTATTTTTCTATTTTAAGAATTATGCACAAGAAAATCTATTTTTTCCAATTATTTCCACAAATTTAGGTATTCATAAAATAAAATTCTTGTATTTAAAATTAATAATAATATATTATGTACTCATATGTTCTAAATAATGAAGAAAAAACATTTTATATTATTTAAAAGTAGTATTGGATTAAAATAGTATAGTTAACTTTATAATTCATGTATGTAGTAAGAGTATTCCATAAGTTCTCCTAAAAAAGAAGAAAAGAATAGAAATATAAATTATTAACGTTCACATACTTTATTTTTTGAATTATAAAATTATATCTTTTAAGAATACTTCCGAACTATAAGAAGAAACCGAAATATAAATTCTTATGCTAGAAAAATAATTTTGCTCTTATTAACATAATATTATGAATGAATTAAAATATTGAAATCATATTATATTCAACAATGTATATACTATCAAAAATATGTATATGTACACTCTAAATCAAAAATATTGATGTACATTATATATGTAAACTATATAAGTTTTTCTTTTGCCTATACTTTTTAAACCAAATAATAACAACGAATTTGAAGTATCTTTCATTTTTTTAACGTTTTTTATAGTTATAAATAATCATATTTATTTTTTTCTCTTATTATAATATATATGTAATACTACAATGTTTAATTATAATGCATTTATTTATGAATTTAATTGTGATATAAAACCAATAAATGACGTTTATACATTTTTCTTCTTTCTATAGTGAAGAGAAATGTACAAAAGTATTTCATAATTATATATCCTATATAATTGATAAAATATTATTTCTATAAACTTACTGCATATTATGTATGAATTCCTTATAATGTTATATTTTATTAATATTTTTATTGTACTAATCTAAAATATTCATTTTGATAATAATAGACATGCTCTAAATACTCATATATGAGACACATAATTATTCCATAAAAAACACTGTAATTTTTAAAATAAAATATATGTGCAATATATTTTTCCTATAAATAAATATGATAACTACTGAATTTTTATAATTTTCTTAAATAGTCACTATATAACTCTAAGTTGTCCATTTTATGAGAACCGACAATATAAATACTTACATACATATTATATAATCCTTAATATTAAAGTATTTAATTTGTAAGGAAAAAATAACAAATATTAATGTTTATTACATAAATGAACCTTATTAAAAATTGCATTTTATTATATAATATTATTCCACAATTATAACATTATATTTTCAATTTTCAATTTATTGTCTTCATAGAATTTTAAATAATAAAAACAGATGTGTTATATATCCTTGTCTATTAAATCGTCTTCATTATGATCTGTATACGAAATAGAAGCAATATCAATATATAAATAATCTGCGTTTAATATGTAATTCTATTTAATATAATTGAACAAATGTATATAAAAAATCATTTTCATTGAATACATTTGTGATTTAGGAATATTAACATATGTATAGTTTAATAAAGCAAAATATTAGAATACAATAACACTTAATACAGAATCATTATAATATAGTGTAGAATTCTACATAGATATCAAAAATTATAAGGACTTATTTTTTAATTAGATAGATAGATATCGTTTTACTTGCATATACATGTATATTGAACATTTCCATTTATTTAAATATTGTAGCGTATATATACCTTATATGCATATTATTAGAAATATATGTATTCACAATTTTTATATAATCTTCTCCAAATAGTTATTCAATTATGTAATGTAATATTAATTGTTCCTCCAATATTGTTTATAATAATATAAATGTACAAATAACATAGATGAATTTTTAAAGCTAATATTTCCAATTATTTGATACTCATAATATATTTTAAAATGAATATTGTTCAATTATCACTATAAAAAAATGTAATATAAATATATATGCTATTTATTTTAAAATGCAAATAAGGGAAATTATTTTTTATATATGAAAAATATAAATATAACATTTTTTTATTTTTTATTATGTAAGTAATTTCTAAACTACGTTATTATTGAAATATATATATAATAAAAAATGGTATCAACATCATATTTCTAGTATATCATTAATTAAATATACATCTATGTATTAGACATTTTTATGTTTAAGGTGTACTAGGATAACAAATATATTAAGTTATATCTAAGATAATAACGCTTTTTTAAAAATAACATATCTATTACAGTTATATATTTAAATACAGACAAAAAAAAAAAATAAATTATAGAAAAGCAATAAAAATAAAATTCCAAAAATATAGCAACAAGAAAAAATGTATTAAATGAATGAAACAGTAGGATTAAATGAACTACATTATTTTGTTAATAATATTTTTATAATTATTTAGCCTTTCTAATATTATATATAAAATAATGTGAAGTATAATTATGCTTACATTATAATAAAGTAGCTTTATAAAGAATTAAATTGCAAGTAATGTAATAATTGGAAATATTATATAGATTAATATTCTCAAATTAATATATTTCATAATGTTTTGACTTTATCATATTTTGAATCACTATATCAGGGTTCATTTTGCTATACATGATAATATTTATTCTTATGATTTTTTCTACTTCATAATCTGCTAATCTATATTCCAAAGGAGTAAAATAATGTGAAAATGGAATATCATAATATGTAAATTATATGTATATTGTATTTATATGTTTACAAGAATAAATTGTTAACAACGTCTTTATTTTTTTTAGCTTGTAATATGATATGTCTTCAGTTTATAAAAAAAAAAAACATCAATATTACTCCAAAAAAATTAGAATAATCGGTAATAACAAAATAATGGAAACTTTCGTAATATTACTCTAAAAAGAACTATTACAGGAAAATAATTCTTTATAACTCTCCATCAATCGTTTTGTATATAATTTATTTTTCCTCACAATAACTTAATATTTATTTCTACTATTCAATAATCATTATCGAGTATAATTGTAATTTATAATAATTGATATATTATATATACTGTAATAAAAAGGATTAATACACATGTATAGATATTATTGTTAATGAGAAAAATATGTATGAAATTTTATTTTTAATTATTGTTCATATTAGCAATATAGTATATTAGTTATATTGAATTATATACATAGTATTATATGTAAAACCCTGATACAGATTTTTAATATTTTTGATTTAATAGTACACATTGATATTTTTAATTTTATGTACATGAAAATATATTATTTTAATAAATCATAAATAACATCTTGCATAATGTAATTTTTTTCGTTTGAAGCACACGTTATGAATATATATATTAAATAATAAAATATATATATCTCATTTACTTTATAAATGGTATCGCATCAGTTAACTGAAATCACAAAAAGCATATTCAAATATTAAATTATTACACGTATTATAATAACGAAAATACAAAATATTTTCAAATATATAATATATATTTTACATGTACACTTCAAAAAATAAAATTAACCTTCATAAAAATATTAAAATGCTTGAACCTCAGAATACATGCGAACAGAGCAATTGCTCAAGTTAAATTAATAATATTATATACAAAATATCAAAAGCAAATAAAATTCATATAAATATTATGGATGCATAATGTTCATATTCCTAGGAACCAAGAAATTTATATATAATATACAAAATGGTATAATAAATATTAAATTATAATAGAGATAATATAAATAATGTTGTTTCATGTACAAAAAAAATTAATGAGTACTATAATTCAAAAGAAATTGTTATTATGAATTTATTATACATTTATATACTTTTATTTATTCGTATTTTATAGTTTTTATAAATAAAAAATTATTAACTTTCGTACAAAGTGTATGATATATACGCACATATATACCATGAATGTGGAAGCAGGTTTGCTCTTATTTTTCTATGAATACTACAACGAAATGTATTCAAGAAAAATAATATAATTTCTATTTTAAATGTGTAAGATCCTATTACTCCTAAAATAATGTAAAAAAAAATTAATCATAACAATACTCATTTCATACTCCTTAAACATAGTTATATATATAAAACGTCTACTTACATTTGAAATATTTGCTATTCTGCAAATATTTCCTATAAGATTAAATATTTATGTCTCACAATAAAGTTCCCATTTAACTAATCATATCATTTTAAAATGTGTACTTTTATAATGCTTAATATAAACATCCAAATCACGCGATGTTACTTTTTTTATGTTCCCATATATTGATGTATCTCTTTTTTCAATTCATACTTTTTTGTTATATACATGAACAAGTTATTTTTCTTTTAATATTATTATTATTAATGCCTTCGTAGCTATATGTTTTCCCAATAATGTGCTAAAATTTATAATTGATCATCTATTGGATTATTCTCCTTGACTAAGTGTATGCTAGAAATGCAATAATATTAATAAAATAAATATTGTTATTAAATTATTAAATCATTAAGAAAGAATATTATAATAAATTTGAAGAACACAAGAAATATACAAGGCATGAATAGTTGTTTAGGTACACATATTAAAATAGCAATAATTGATTTATAAATAATCAGTCAGAAAAAAAATTAAAATGTATATTTTAAATTAATTCTACATAAAATTTAATAAATACAGATATATATTTTTTAACCATTTAAATAATAAATTGTCATTATAAAAAAATATGTAATTTTATATTTATACAAGAAATTAAATTTAAAATACAACTATAAATATTAAAATAATTTACTCATTATTGCAAGATTAAATTGTCATAATTGCTTAAACTGCTAAAAAAATATATGGAAAATATAATGTATAATATAATCTACGATGTTCTTTATATTAATATAAATATGCTCACATAGGTAATTGAGTAATCAAATAATAACTTTATAAAATTTATTGAATACATTATACATGAAAATGTATTCTATTACAATACATTTTTGTAAATCACAAAGAAAAACTTAATACCATTATAATATATATATATAATTTTAATATATGTATAAATTTTTAAAGCTTAATAATACAAGTATATTCACTTTTTCTTTTTTTCATTAATATACACTTATAATTGCTATTAGTTTAATTCAATACATACTTTTTTATATATCATCAAAAATTTTATCAATTCTTATATTATTCTATACACTGTTAGACATCTTAATTATGCATGAATATCTATATAATTCTTTATTTGCACAATAATGGAATATTATTTTACAACATTAATAAAAATCATTCTAAAACATTTATCATTATATATGTTCATGTCCTAAACATGATATATATTTTTTTCTATTGTATTTGATTTTATTTTCGTTTTCATCTTGATAAATTTGACATTCCACAGAAGGTTTCTACATTTTAATATATATTATGTGTAAATATAATATTAAGTATCACAATTTAAAAAATTCTATTACATTATTAGCCTATATAGTATTTCTTTAACACATAAACAGATTAAATTATTAAGGAATAAATTTATATATTCCAAGATATATATATTATGTGAAAATGATTAAATACTAAATTTATTCGAAATATTTTAGTTCAGTACTTATACAGTTAATACGTAAAATATTAGTCAATGCAAAATTATATTATTTTTAATCATTGTCATATATATTAATAAATTCAAATATTTCTTTTTATTTTACTATAATATATGAATTATTTTATCCCTACTTTAATTAATTAATAAATTTATTCTTTACTTATATTGACTCCAGTATTATTAGGGATATTCAGACCAAATAATTCTTTCTAATTTCATATTTATAACTTATATTAGGAATAATGATATAATATGTCATATTCATTATTTCTTAAATTACGGGAAGATAAATCAGATGATTCAAATAAATTAATGTCATCACTGGTATTATTCCAGTGTCTCTTTTTCCTTATTATTGCATCGCGCAACCAAGTACCAAATGTAGTAAACTATTTCATAAAAAAAAACATGTATTAAAAAAATATATTATGTTGAATTATATATAAAAAATATATTATAATGTAAATATTTATAAATAAAAACATTCCTAACCTTATAAATGGTAAATGAAATAATTAAGATCAATAATGTCACCACAGCTGTAATTATAATATGAACACCAATATTATTACTGCAGGGAGTCAATGTTTTGGTTTCACTTATTTCTTTAGATGTATATTTCCTTATTATGTTATATTTATTTATAATGGTCTCTATTTCATTACAGAAGTTATCTTCCCTATTAGATCCACACAAATCCCTCAAAACATCAATACTATTATATATGTTATATATTGCTGTTAGCTTTCGTACATCATCATTTGTAAAAGTATTCTTATATTCTTCGCAAACATGAGTTCGATTAAAAGTTTTAAATGCTTTGATATATATGTTGAGTAAACCCTCATAAATATTTTTGATATCGTCTGTATTTTTTATTTCATTATTAAGAATATCAGCATATATCCAATAATAAAAGTAATAACATCCAGCCACGTTTAAGCTTGAATTTTCATTAGCATTTAAATCAGTAAGATATGACATAGCATGGTGACATTTATTATCACTAACATTTGAAAGATAAATACCTAAATAAGTACTTCTATTTTGGCATTCATTGATAAATATTTGACTTATATGAGGATTTTTATCTATACTTTTCTTCCAATAAGGAAAATGTTCTATATATGTATACTAAAGAAAAAAAATATTATAAACTTACTAAAGTTATATTTAAATAATTTTAATATAATTTGTTGGATCCCGAACAGACTTATAATGTAATAAATCTGGTTATATTATAATAATTTTAAAGCACCTTTGATGTCTCCACAAAGAAATATTTAATATAGGCTTGAGAGTGAAAATAATAAAATAATGAAATTATTAAACAACCATATGGATCCAATTTTAGGATAAAGGACCCAATTATTTTGCTATATTAAGCAAATAAATATATGAATATGTTAAATATAATTTTATTAGTTCACAATTATTACGAATATTATATTTTTAACTGAAATTGTAATTTTCTTAAAATGTCATGTATATCCAAATATGAGTTCGTCCTTTGTTTTAAATAAAGTGTTTAAGTATAATTTTTTTTAATAAAACTTTTTTTATTAAAAGAAATATGTAGTATAATTTCCACATTTATTCTAGATAACACAACGTGTTTTAATAAGAATTATTATTTCTTGTGGTTATATCACTTCATTATTTTCATATTAAGGTTTTTATAAAATAATATATACATGAGATTATATATTAAATGAATAACTGATGCATTATAATTTATAGATATACTATACTTACTTATATTTATCATTGCGTATTCACATATATATTTACATTTATAATTTATTAAATATATATTCTTTTGAACTGCATATTCATTGAAACAATGTATGACCAATATTTTAAATTAATAATTTCCATTGTACCATAAAAATAATATTTACAATAATTATTCCTTTAAATAAATAAGAAATGGTAATTATGTATAAAAATATTATTATATTTCAAGTTCTATTATAATACATATTATTACATATTTTTTATATATTAAGATGTAAAGAGATTATGATTTAAAATTATATTTTCCACGAAAATTTTTACATAATCACAATAATATATATAAAATGGAATTATAAATAATCAATATTTTTTATTTTTATAAATATAACATTTTTTAATATATATTTAATTATTATATAAATAATAAGTAAAAATTAGCTAATATAAAAAATATGTTACCTATAAAATGTATTTTTATATAATAATATGACTCATAAATTCCCAATAAAAATATATTCTGCGACAGTAGTAGTATTATCCAACATATTATTGTAAATAGTTATGTTATATTTATCATTTCCCCAATATTTCTTAAATATATTCATTAATAGATATCAAGAATTCAGATAATAATAATATAAGTTCAACATAATAATAACATATAATAGAAGAATAATATATATTTCATAGTTATATAATTTATAATTATGTGTTTATTAATTTTTTTATTATGGATAAAATTAATCAGTAATTATGTACATTGAATATTTTATAAAAAGATCATGCATTTATAATATAACCATAATATTATAAGAATATATAAATTAAAGATTTAGTATTATTATTCCACAAGTGTATAGAAGCAAAATTATTTAATCCTAAAATTTATAATTTAGAGAATCCTTCAAAAAAAATTAAAACAACATAGGTGTATATATAACTAATTATGTAAAAAGAATTTCTTATATTTAAACGTGTAAAAAGCTACATTAAGGATAATAAGGATTATTTCATTAAAACATAATATATTTATACAATAAGCATTTTAGTATTATATATGTATTTTTCTTAGTTGTCATTAATTTATTCTTCTCTTTTTTATTTACTATAGTGTATTGCAATTTCTTAAAATGATATTCCTTTATTTAGATACTAATATTTCCTTACGATTCATGTATTAACATTTATATCATAAAAACCTTAAGAACAGCATATTTATAATTTCTTTCTAATATTTTATTAACATGTGTATAACAAATTAAACTAATTATATAGTAAATATTATGTTTATATATTTATTTCAGTATAACAAATTGCACATTTTATAAATTTTATATAATGACACAAAATAAAAAAAATTAAATAAATAAATGTGTTATTCTATATATATTATATAATCAGTAAATCATATTTCTAAAATAAATGTTGAATTGATCATAATAGATAAAATCGTATTATAAGCTATGTTTAAATTATAATTCCATATTTAATGAAGCAACTGATTATTTTAATATAATAACTACCTCACTAATCATGAAAATATACTTTGATATAATTTAGTTCAGTTATTTTTTAAAATATTTATATTATACATGAGTTTTTTAAATGATAAGTTAATTTTGTTTCATGCCTAGTTATTTTTAATATATCATCTCTTAAAATTTTCGAAAGCATGCCATCAATATTTTTTGACTGAGCATATATTCTTTTGCATAACTAAATATTTTACTAATTATAATTAAACTGATATTCATGTATACAATTGATTTATCTATTATTTAAATAATATTGTAATAAATTATATTCTCAATTAAGTATACTTCTTTGTAGATACGTTAAAATTATACAATAATAATTGTATATTTACAAATACATAATCGAATATTTATATTTTCTTTTATGTCTGCATACTTTAAATTGACAAATATACAAATATTTAAAGGTCATACATATCAAAAGAATTTATATACATAAATAATCTATGTTATTAACAATATATAAATACAAACTCAGAAAACATTTATGACTCATATATTCCCTTTTGTATTTATACTTATCCTTATATAATAGAGATTCAGCACAAGAAATATCATTATTCTAATATGTATACATGATTTTATGTTAATTTATCTCTTTTGTTCGATGCATAACAAATAGAATATCTTGTCATTAATCGTAATTATAATCTATTTTATAATGTATTTCTTTATCCATACATGATTTACGTAAATTATATGCATGATTATTTTACCTAGTGATCAAATGTTATCCATAATTATTGAATTCAATTATGCTTTGAACTTCTACAATAGGGAATTTTATTATTTCCTTCATTTTTATTATTGAATGTTCAATTTCAAACAATACTAAAAATTTTATCAGCATGTTATAACATATATATGATAAAATACTTCCTGTATTTAACATATAATATCTTATTATATCAAAAAATATGTTCCTTAATTCACATATTATATATTAATTTCAGATTATGCATAATATTAATTTTATATCTTTACAGATTCTTCTCATTATTTTTTTTTTTTTTTTTTTCGTTCAGTGTATTTCTTTTTGTCATCATATAACACGCGTATATAAATTATACATTTAACTTTTTTTAATTTAATAATATCCTGTATTACTACATCCAGCATTTTTTTCACTTCTAGGAATACATTATAAACATTATTTATTGAATATAAAATGTATTTCACATTAAGAAAATATCAATTATTATTCATATTGATTTAATCCAAAACTAAAACGATATATATCACTTCATTTTTAATATATAAAAAATAAATAAAAATGCAATCAAATAAATTAATATAATATATTGTATGCTGATTAATTTAATTATAGATTTTTTTATATATATAACAATACAATATGATGAGATAATTCCAAAATTTCATTATTCTAATAATTAATAATGAAATATATCAAATTCATGTTAAATTTCTGTCGATTTCACTAAAAAAAACTAATGAATTATACATTATAAATGATAACAAAAAAAACATATAAAATAAATATTAACTAGTCATATATATTACATGCTATATATTGGATTTAAAAGAAATATACTTTAGTTAAATATTTCACGTTTGAAAGCAAACACACAGGATATTATTTATCAGGATTACTTATTTATCAGCCAATTTTTCTGAGATTTTGAAAAATTCTTGTGCTTCTTTTTTATAAATTTTTTTTATGTTTTTTCTGTTTTATACTATTAGTTTCCTTATCCAAGATTACATAGGAATAAACTAGAGCATAAGATTAAAAAAAAATAATATATATTTCGCATGAATTTTTAATTTTAATTATAATTTTCTGAAATTTATACGAAATACCACACATTTTTTTATTATTATGTGTATCATACTTTATGAATAATGATAACTACTACAAGAGTTCCTCAAAGTACGTATCTTATAGAAGATAGAACTCTTAAAAACATCAATGAAGAAATAGATTATGAGTTATATATACATTTTTTACTATATTCATTAGATTGTAAAATGGCATCAAGCTTAATGCGATTGTTTTTATTGCATCCATGAAGTATAATATGTCCTCATAATACTACTGAATATGATTCATTAACCCTATAACACAAATTTCTATTATGTTCAATCTTTTTATATTTCTTATAAAGATATTCAATATGTTTATCTTAATTTTTCTTATTATTCTAACACATTCCGTTAAATCAATATAAGACCCTTTTTTTTTTAACTATTTATTCATATATTTGCATAATAAGCCACAATTATTTTATATTCATCCAAATAACATTATATACATTCTCAATAACAAAATGTTCTTTCGTTCTCAACTATTTGAATAAAATAAACAACAATGTTTATTAATATCCAATCATTTTTTCGTAATATATCTGAATGCTTATCCACATGAAATGAGCTTAAGCTATCAGGAATTTTAAAAAAAGTCGGATAACAATCTTTATCATTATACTTCTACTTCGTTTGAAAAAATAATGAATATATATGGAATATAAATAATCCTTTAATAAAACATAAGATAAAGTCTCCTTATATAATTTAAATATGATGAAATAGCTACCCAATATTAATGCGAATATAAGTAAGTTACATTATAAATCATATATAATAATTTATTTGTGGAAAATTATGATATTCAATATATATTTACAATTACAGATGTTTTTGTTCAAATAATGAGCGCATGTAATATATGGATATATAAAATATTTTGATATATGTAATAATTATGAACAAATGAAAAAAGGTTCATTTGATACTCAAAATATAAAATCTATAAAAATATGATTAATTAAATTTTTTCTTTTACATATAATATATTTATAATTACATCTAAAATCAGCAAAAAATATAAATACTTTATCATTCTTATATATATTATTCATCATAATGAATAAGATTACATATAAAATATAAAGTAAATAAACAATAAGTTTTAATATTTTTTATTTGGACTTTGGCATAATCCATGCGTATATGAGCAAATAAGTGCTTATACTTATAATAGTTATAATATTATTACAAAATTATAATATTTACACAAAATAAAATATATTATAATAATTCATTCATTCTCATAACAACACAGTGCTTAAATGAATAAAAAAATAAAATTTTTTATGTATATAAAAAATAATCTTATTTTTATAGAACTTATATAACTAAAATTAAAACACATTAATGTTAATAGAATAATGAATTATTTGATACATATATAAATATAAAAAAAAGAAATTTATTTTATTCATGTCATACTTCTGTCTATTTTATCTTAAGTTTAACTTATATTAAACCCTATATATATAGAACTCAAAAGGATAATATTTTTTACATAAGTTTCATTTGAAATTACAGAAATATACATGTATATGTGTATAACATTATAGAAATATTACATAAGCTCTTATAGGTGAATGAAATATAATACATATTAAATAAAAATAACAAAAATAAAGTAACGAATATACTTTTATGAATTCATATACTGCATAATTATTATCTCTTTATGAGAACAACATATAGTGTGAAGTTGTAAAATGTTATACTTATGGATTATATTCCAGAATGTAAAACTTGTTGTTATATTGTTATGATATGTCAATTCTCTGTTTATATTTTAAAAAAAATTGTGGTTTTTTCATTATTTTTTGCTTAACATTATTTATAAATTAAAAAAATATATACTTTTCTATTTAGTTAATATATATATATATACATACATTTTATATTATATATGAGATTAATATATATTTATATCTATTTACAGGAGTTTATATTGAAGTTCATTTTCTTATTATATTTATATACTACTAATTCCTAATGTTATTAAGAAAATCTGTTTGTTTCTATAATAAGAATATAACATATTTATCCACTATAATAACTCATTTTCTAGTATACGATAAGACTGAAATAAAATTTCATTTTTCATATTTTAGTATTCGTTAAATTTTACGATATATACATTTAGTAATATAACATATAGTAGAATTAAAAATTTTATTTTAAAAATTATATAATTTTTAAATTTTTATTATTAAGAATATCGCAAGTAATAAAATTATATATTTCTTCATTATTTTATACATTTTTTGGTGCATCACATAAAATAAAATTACGCCCTTTAGATAACTCATATAAAAACATTATTATTCAAAATAAATCAATTGAAGTAAAATAAATATCCCCTTGTAATTACAGAAAAATAAAATATATATAAATATTTTTTTGCACCACATACATATAAAATAAGGAATATATTATATTTATTTAGTTTATTTTTTATGTTCCTAGGATTTTTATTCAAAATTTAAAACGAATAGTAAATAATTATATATTATTTTTATTATTTTCTTATTATGCATACTTCATAGTATTTGGTTATATATATAAGTTTTCATGTTATTATTACATTGATTATTTTATCATATTACTGCTGAAATGCACAATGCACAAATATTAAGTAAAACACTAACATGTTATATTCGTAAACTGAATATTCAATATAAAAGCAAATTCATTTTATTAAATTTGAATAAAAATCCTAAATTATTTGAGTTCATCATAAAAATTCACACAATTTATATGGAATAATATTATTCGTTTTGTGTGATGTAATGTTTTAATGACTTAATAAATATTATATCCATTAAATATAACTAATTATGTAGAATTATATGTATTGAATGGTAGCATAATATTAAAAATAAAAATAGAGTTTAAATAATTTTATAAACATTTTTTATATTTCTATGTTAAATATAATGTTCACTATACTAAATATTAATATTCTAAAAGAAAAAATAATCATGATAAAAATAATTATTATATTATATCACAATAATACAAAGGGTTATAATTTCCTTATATTATTATTCGCGTGCATTATAGTAGTTATACATATATAAAAATGAATAGGGCATATAATCGTACCATCGTTGCATATTATAGAACTTCTTCAAGTCTTTCATGAAGGAATAGTACTATAAATTAGTTGATACAACTTTTTAAATAGCTTTAATTTATAAAAAATAAATGAGAAATTGTTATTCATGTAGAAATTATAGTAAAAAAAAGCACGAAATATAGTCACTGAGTAAGATATTGTAGGATTAACTGCACCAATACAAATACTCCTAATTAAGTATTCCTCCATTTTTTCAAATAATGTAGTGTAACCAAAATTATAATGGATTTGCTATATATCATTATGTTGTTTCTATAGAAATTTTCTATTAAATAAGATATATACAATTTTATAAACTATATATTATTATTGTGAATTCATGTAAAAATATTAGATCATATAATATTAGAATAATACATTTCTGTGTATTTTCAAAAAATAATAGTATTAAAATAAAAAATGTATATTTTCTTATATTGATTTTATCCATTAATACGCAAAAAAAATAAAAATACATAATTCCCTTGAAAATTATTTGGTTTAATAGTTCCTGGTAAATGTTTAGTGCTTATAAGCATATAAACTTAACGAAAAAAAAAAAAAATTAGAAATATCATTGGTTTCGCATTAATATATCTAACATAATGGTGAATTACCTTATTATTATTATTATTCATACAATAATATACATGTTAATATAGTACTAAAAAATCAAAGAAAAAAATATTCCTACAGTAATTTAAGAAATATTCATAATCCAACATAGAATATTTTAATAATAATTGAAGAATGATATATTTATAAAATTAAGCACATAATTAATACAATAAAGAATGGGGATATAATAAAATGAGTTAATATATTTCAGAATTATTATATAACTATATTATTATATACATTATTTACAAAAAATTATGTGATTTATTTATCTAAATAATGTAATTAACAATATTATTACTGATATATTTTTAATATTTATTTACATGAAATACATCATATATATTAAAATATTATGTATTAAAGAAATAATATTGATTAGTTATACAATTATATTTTACTTTCAATGTGTACAATTTAAATGAAGTTTATAAATTAGCATAATGATTAAATTCTCGAATTTTTATGAACTAGAAATTAAATTTAAATAATATATTGTATGCAACAAAGATAATTGTAACATAAAGTTTATATAAAATATATATATACATATTTTAAGAATAAATACTAAAAAAATTTTTAGAATAATACATTATTTATACACAAAATCATTCAATTCCCAGAATTACAAATAATGAAATACATATATTAGAAGAATAAAAATAATGAATTTTCATTAATAAATAATAGCAATAAAAACAAATAATTTATTTTAATATCTAATTAAAAAAATTTTTATTCAAATATTTTTTTAGTGGGTAATGTATATGCACATATATAATAAAAATTGTTTGTTCTTGATTTAGGGTTTAGGTTTTCTTTTTCAGATTAACGAGATTATTATGTTTCAATTAATATATACATAAATATCTTTTTGCAAATGTATTCTTTGATCATTTTTTGAAATTTGTCATTTTAATTTTAAAAAATATGATTCTTCATATCATAGCTACGCAGACGTAATAAGTGAATGTCGAAAACACAGCATAATTATTTTACGTTATTTTACTCTATTAGAAAATTTGCAAAATGAATGAAAATTATATAAATCCTATAGGATGAACTATATGAAATTTATAAAATGTGGCAATGTATAAATAAATCTGCTATACTAAAAGTAGAAATAGATATATTTTCTTCATAAAATATATATTTGCTGAGGTAAATTATTTTTATTAATATTTTATTTAAATTTTTATATGTTAGTAATTGAATATTTGTAAATTTATGTATAATATGTGCATTTTATGAAAGTCCATGTATTATATTTATTGCTGTACATTGAAATAAAGTTTGTTAGTTAACAATTTATTTTTATTCTGTT
>NW_021629466.1:0-247 GCF_002157705.1 Plasmodium gonderi | reverse complement strand
AATTTATTTTTATTCTGTTTTATTTGTTATTCCAAATATATGTAGAATACGTTTTAATATATATTAACCATTATATATTACATATACAATTTATGCCTTTTTCTATTAAAATAATGTTAAAAGGAAAAACATCTGATTCAAATTTTTTAATATATGGTTATTATAAATATTTTTGTTATATTTTTGATATTTTTTGCGGAGCATATTATAGAGGAATTAAATCATAAATATTTTTACTATTATATAT
>NW_021629465.1:0-2329 GCF_002157705.1 Plasmodium gonderi | reverse complement strand
AATAAGAGTATACATACTTATACATATAAAAATAGCAAAAATGCTTAAAAATTACATTAAATAAAAAGATGATCAGAAATGACTTTGCATAAAGCAAAATAAATTAAAATGTATACCAATGAAATATATTTTTCATATAAAGATGATACGCGAAATTCTAATTTCTTAAAGGCGGAATAATAATTCTAATATATAACGGTAATTAAATCTGATATCATTAATGGTTAATTTTATAATAATATAATGGATACTATGTTTTCATATATGAATGCAATATGTCATGAACAGAATTAATAAAAACATAAACAAAAAGAACTGAAGTTAATAAGGTAATACTAATATATCATATATCATGTTAAAAATAAAAACATACCCTTAATCTAACTCCCAAAACTAAACAATGAAGCTTGAACATTAAACCCTGAATTCTTAAAACATGATAACACACCTTAATTTTTCTATTGTACGATAAATGTTTTGAGGATAACACGATGTTTATAATCAAAATTTTAAATGAAAATAGTGAGAATTATCATTATAATTATGTGGTTACAAGAGAGCATATAGAAAATGATATATATTTTAATTAAGAAAGTTGAGAGAAAATCACTACTCGTTATATTTCATTTAAAAGTATTTATTGCAATAATACCTATAATTATATCATCACATAGTAAAATGGAAAGTGATTTAAAGGTTATATTGCATTTATATTTAAGAATTTACATAAAAAATAATAATAAGTATTATTATGATTATTCATTATTTATTAATTCATAATAATAGGGGAACTTGAAAATTGAGTGATATATATTTTAACATGAATGACTTATAATATGTTAAACACAATGAAATATATAATATTGTGAAAAAGATAAAATTAAAAATTTTATAACTATATTCCTTAATATCCATTTTTTAAATATAATTAGACGCATAAATATAAAAACTATAAAACGATATATTTAACATTTTATGTCATATTCCATTTAATTTACAACAACGATTAACTATATACTCCTATGAATGTTATTCACACAATTATATTAAAATCGCATTATTTATTATATAGCGTTTTATTATATCTCTAGAACTATTAATTTATCTTACATATTATTCATTTTTATTAAAAAATATTGACCTTTTCGAGAAAGAACTATATCACCATAGATTATAATATATGAAGAACACAATTAAAATATAATGTATTAATTGTAAATAATTATAACCTTGATATATATATATATATGATATAAATAGGTTATTTTTACTGATAGTTTTAAGGAGTAAAAAATTTATTAAAAAGTAACAAAAATCTTTTTCTATAAATTTATATATGTAAAACAGAATGAGAGACACTATAATGATGAGATTACTGACCTTTTTCTATTTGTTATATAAATTGCAATTTATATTGCTTAGCACAATAGGCTGTTAATTGTTAAAACGAATAATAAAGTGTTTATAATACAAAGTTATTAACAATTATTGAGTAAAATAAGAATTTTTTTTTTTATCTGATTTTAAATGCATTTTTTCCCAATATATGAATGACTCTAATAGGATTGTACATTAGATATAGTATAAATCTTACTTTCAAAATATTTTTAAGAATTTTTACTAAAATTATATTGCAGATATATTATGACCTAATTACAACGATTTTTAATTTTTTTTAGTTGTATGCTGAATAGTAACTATTCATAATATATGAATCAAATGCCAGATGAAAATGAAATAAGAGGAATCCCTAAATGTTTCAAAAACATGATGAAAAGGAAACATAAATTTTTTAAATTACTTTTTATGTGATAAATATTTGTTACCACAAATGATAAGTATAACTGAATCATATATTCAAAATATTAGCTATTATATCTATGCGAATATCATCTTCTTAACATAGATGCTCTTACTTATTGAGCAAACTGAATAGAATGTATAAATCTTTTGATAAATAAGAAAAAAAAGTCCTCAGTATTCTTCTGCTATTTAATGCTTTATAAAATATAGTGATGTTATAGATATATGTCATAAACTGTATAATGAAAGTTTCTGTGAATTATTAAAAAAAATTTCAGGGTTAATATAATAAACTCATGAAACATAGAAAAATATGTAAATGTGTTTCAAAATACATATATTTTTATTTTGATATAAGTGTCTAAATGGTTTCCTTAACTTAATTTTTAATAGTTTTTGTAATATTAATATCTCCTTTTGTTCTATAAAGTATTTATAATAGAATAAGTTAATGATTTATATTCCTCTTTGAAAATTTATATTAAAATTTTTGATGAATATTTAAATATAAAAAATAACTTATTAA
>NW_021629464.1:1578-4420 GCF_002157705.1 Plasmodium gonderi | reverse complement strand
TTTTATAAATATCAAGAAAATTGCAGTTCGTCTAGTAATACTTTAAAAATGGCATTACATACAATGTATGATTTATATTTTAGTCGTGGGATTTTTTTGATGACTGCCGGGTTATTCAATCCATTTATTTTGTTACTTGCTTTATCGATTCCTGTTGATCCGTTTGTAGCTTTATTTTTATATGTAGTATTTTTTATTATATGGTTTACGGAAGTTATAATATTCTTATCAGTATTTCTCCGGGTACATGTAAAGGTTTCAAAGTATCACAGTTTATATAAAGGAAAGTAAAAAGTAAATGATAGTAATTCCGTTACTTCGGAGAAACCAATATTCATATATATTGTATTTTTCTAAATCCTAGATGAACACTAATAATTAAGAAAAAATAATAATTAAACAATGTTTTCTTAAAATATTCTTACAATAATATAATATAATTCGATATTAATAAAAGGTTTTTAAATTCTATAATAATACAAATAATTGAAACAATAAAAAAAAGTCAATATTACGTATAATCATGTCCGACAATGTAAATTAACAATATTTATAATACATTATAGGAAACCAATGCATATTTTATTTGTATCTAATTCAATGAATTAAGTAACTCATGAGAAGTCAGATAAAAATAAAAAATTATCAGCTATATTGTCTTATATTATATAAGGCCTTTTATTATTTAAAATAATTTTCATTTTCTCTTTTATAGTTAATAAAATATTATTTTTTACAAAACATTTTTGCAACAATAATTTACATTTATTATAAATTATTAGGATTTTTTCTGTTAAATGTTTATCTGCTATATATTTATCTAATATGTATTTAATTTTATATTACTAATTCAAGAAGTATATAATATAAGCACTATAAAACATGGTTCATTACATAAGTGTATAAATAAGAAATAGTGATTTTATGAAATCTTATGTTTTTATTCACTTAGTTGAATATATATTATATATTTTAATGTGTTTTACCATATAAAAGCTTCATAAGAATCATGGTCAAGTTATTATTTCATTAGATATAATGAACATAAACTAATGAGAAGTATAAAATTTAGCATTTTTGTTTTATATAATTAAATATAAAAATTCACATATATAATATTGTACAAAAAATAAAAGATATCATATATTTGCCATATATGAATAACATAAGTAAAGGAATATGATAAATAATCCATATATATAATAGAAGCATTATATAGTTTTACATAGGGAAACATATGATATTCCATTAAATGGATTATATCTAAATGATTAGTTATTTTATCATATTTTATGCAATTATGATTATCTCCTGTATGGCTACGATATATATTAAAAAAGTTTGTCCCTATATTTTTTCGTATGGTTTCTGCGGTAATCATTTTTAAGATTTTTGTTTATAACACTTTATACATTAATATTTCTAAAAAAATAAGGAATGATTATATTTTTTTTTTAAATATTATGACAATTTCTTTAGGCCTGTTATCTGGCTTCCCTTACTTTTTTTAGAATTAACACTAATTATAATTTAATTCCATGTTATATTTTATTTAGTAAAGTTATACAATGATTTATATACAATATTGTTTTAAAAAATTTTATTATATAGTTTTATATACTCAAAATGATCCTATTGTATATGTTTAATTTGCTTCACTCTATGAAGATCGGATGCGTCCAACATTTTTATTTCTCTTTTTCCATATTAAAACATAAAAAAAATATTCTTAATGATATATTAAAAAAAAATAATTATTTGATAATATAATAAAACAATATTATATATATTTTGAGATTGTAAATTATGAAAATAATATAAAAAATGGACATTAGTTATGTGTTGAAGCAGTTTACTTATAAAATACACAGAGACAAGGGAAAATGCACTTAAAAGAACAAAGTTAAATTTTTTTATATAATTAGTATAATTTTTGTTTTATTCATCATTGAAATTGATAGTTGAATATATGGTTTTTTAAAATGATTGTTATACTTATTTACATTGATTTTAAAAATATATTTTCTTTTATTATATTTCAAAAATTCAAATAAAATTTATAATAACAACTCTCTAAGCAATATAAATTTTTTTTACACACTATCATTATAAATTCTCACATCATTTTCCTCCTATATAAGAGATAGTCCTTGTGCTATCAAGGGTATATGCGTAAATATAAATGGATATTATGTTTATTCAATAATTTCTTTTATATATTTAAAAAAACATACAAATAGGAATTGTATATATCATTTATAATGTGTTTCCTAATAAAGGTAAAAAAAAAAAAAAAAAAATCCCCATTTTTTCAATTTATGTATATTTATGAATTGTCATAATTTAAAGGTTTTTGTACAATATAACAAAGTGTTATATGAATATAAGTAATCCTAAATTATTTATTATTTTATCCCAAAAAAAAAAATGGAAAATTTCGCTTAATATATTACATCCTTTAAATGTTAATGCAACTGTGTAATTTATATTTCTTTGATATATTATTGGAATAAATTTTGTTATTTTTTACACCTCTTAATTTAAGTTAAAAATTAACTCAAAATATTTATTAATTTCACATTCAATTATGGTTTGTTATTAAATAAGGTTTTTACACATGTGATAATAGAATGGTTTATAAAGCAGTTAGATAAAATTTCATAAAATTTTTATATCATAGAATAAATCAGAAATTGAACGAAACATGTTACATATATTTTTATATGTAGTAATATTTATATACGAATCTAAAGAATACAACATCTCCTCTTTGTGTATAGTTAAAAAATTATATAATACTATTTTATAAACGTAGCACATGTCTCTATATGTATTAATAATG
>NW_021629464.1:0-1504 GCF_002157705.1 Plasmodium gonderi | reverse complement strand
ATTTTAAATAATTATTATATAAATAGAATTATTAATCTTCAATTAGTACTTATGGAAGAGCAATATAAAGAAATGAGCTTATAAAAATAACATTAATAAAATAGCTTATAAAAAAGGAACAGGAGGTGTCTCATATAAATAAACTAAACACATTAGAAACAAACGCTTTCATAAAGCATACCATAAAATAACTGTTAATATATATAATATAAGAATGGTTCAGATTATTACATTATATAATTATTAAAAATGTTTACACTATAAGTTATAGTTCATATTACATATGATATATATAGTTATTAACTACATAAGGAATTATTATAAAAAAAAAATTTCTAAGTAGATAATAATATATTAAGGTTTATTAAAAATGAAAAATATATATTAGTTTACTTTATAATTATATATAGAAATAAAATAAAAATAATCATTTACATAAATTTGTATGTATAGTATATAAGAATACAATAGTTATGAGATAAATTTAAAGCAAATATATATTGAAATTTTTATAATAGTAGGAAAACCATATATACTTAACCAAACAAAAATTACACAAAATTAAAAAAATTTTAAAAATATGCAAAAAAAAGAGCAACATTATATATAATAATATGAAATTTTTATGAATATTGGTTTCTTCGAAGCAATAGTATTACTATCACTTACATTTTACTTTCCTTTATTTAATCTATGATACTTTGAAACATTTACGAATGTAGGAATAAATTCTAATAAAATTATTATAAATTGTGTAAAATATATAAAACAAATTCCTTGAGCCAAAAATATTAATAAAAAATGTTTATTTTCCATAGACCTCAAAAAAAAAAGAACTATAAAAAATATTATATGGGATAACCCAGAAATCATCAAAAAAAAGAAAGAAAGAACACTTAAATGACACATTGCATGTAAGGTCATTTTAAATGTATTTCTAGGCGTATTTCCATTTTCTTGATATTTATAATATTTATCTAGATAATTGAAAACTTTTTGCCTAAAGGGTTCAACCTTTCTTTGTACAGACTTGTTTTTTAGAGTTTTCAATATTAAATCTATGATACTACAGTTTTTAATTTGTGTAAATTTTGGCATAACTTCAGATTCATTTTTTCTTTTTTTATTATTGGGATCAGATTCTATATAATTTTTTACTTTTTCTTTTTTAGACTCCTTTCCCTGATTATTTGACAATAAGCGTTCCTTTCTTATGAGTAATGCATTATTATCATAGTGTATGTTACATATATATTTTCCAAATAGAGTCTGAATAAAGTGAAGCTATTATTATAATATAAATTCATAGTAATCATGGATTCATATATGTTTAAATAATATTATAAAAAGATATATGTATTAAGGCATGTTATTATAATACCTCATTGGGATAAGGATATGTGCAAGTTAGATGACTTAGGGTAAATATTTTAATGTAAATTGAATTTTTTCTCATCTTTTTTGGTAAATAAATGAAATTATCATAAAAATAAAAGAAATAAAA
>NW_021629463.1:2512-2838 GCF_002157705.1 Plasmodium gonderi | reverse complement strand
ATTAAGAAGAATGATGAGAAATAAATAAATGATTATGCTCTGAAGAAAGTATTTGTATATATTGATGCTTATAATAAAAACGATAAAAAAGAAATTATAGATGTTTGTTTTGAAATGAATTGTTTTAATGAATAGGAGAATAAATAAATGGATTTATAAAAATTAAAATAAATTTTTAGAATCATAATAAATGAGAAAATTATAATAATCCATTTTCATAAAGTCATTTATGTTATAATAAGCACGAATGAAATACAATATATATATAAAGACGATAGAAAAATTTTAATTGCATAAAAACGCCATAGTAAACATAATATATAAGT
>NW_021629463.1:2128-2253 GCF_002157705.1 Plasmodium gonderi | reverse complement strand
TTTTTTTTTTATTAATTTGTATCTCATCATATATATATTATCATGTGGGCTATTTTTGTATAACCTATTGATCTCACATAATATATATAGTCATGTTTTTTACGCTTATAAATTTATTTTAATAA
>NW_021629463.1:1411-2044 GCF_002157705.1 Plasmodium gonderi | reverse complement strand
ATTTTTTAAATTATTTATATATGATGTGCACATTTTTTCATTTATATACACATTATACAAAAATATGCATTGTGGATTGAAATAACAGCTAATGTAACATTTCAAGTGTAATAAGTATATAGATCCCTAGATTCATCACATTTGTTAATTTTTAGTATACCTAAAAACATTAAAATTTGATATATTTTTGATTATGAGGGAAAAAAGTATACAAGAAAAGCTAAAAGTAATGCATATATATTATGGATAAGTATTATCTATACATTTGCTTTATCATGAATTTTGTTATTAATATGGAAAAATTGCGTGCTATATTTTTTTATGATAACATATAAGGTTAATGTTATTTAGGCATACTTTGAAGGCACCTCCTTAGGATTACCATCGTTTGAATTTTATAGAAACTTGGATCGCCACTTCTTCAATTATAATGATATCAATAAAAACTTTCTTATTAGCCTTAATGAACGAAATGAATATAAAAATTTGTGCGAAGACATCAACAGTGATAATAAAAATTCTTGGTATAAAAGACTTTGTGTAGTACTTCTAATGGTACTAAAAACGACAGGCACAAAAATAAGTAAAAAAGATAATGATTATGATGACTGTAAACTTTTGAATTATTGGATA
>NW_021629463.1:645-1197 GCF_002157705.1 Plasmodium gonderi | reverse complement strand
AATAATTATATTTTAAAAAAAAGTCAATTAAATAATTTCTTTAACAAAATATGTCCTGATGATAATGATAAATATCCTGAGTTATGTAAAAAATGTAAGGAATACCTTCCAATAAATGCATTACGTGAGATTCAAACGTACACTGGAATAGAGAGTAAAGGTTCTATCGGTTCAGCAGTGCGGTCTGAATCTAAAATAAGAGATATTGCTGGTAATGTTTCGGAAGATGTATTAGCAATAAAACCCGATGGAACATTTTTAAGTTCACCTGAAGGTGATCATTTATCATTCAATGTACATGCACTTGATGATGATTCATCACAATCAATGTATGGAATAGAACTTTTTCCTGATTCATTCATAAACAGTGACACTTTTAGTATTGTATATATCTTAGGTAAAGCATTTATTGGGTTGGCTTTATTCACTATGATTTCCATACTCTTTTATAAAGTAAATACATATAACATTAAAGAAAGATAGAAATACATTAATTTTAATATCTACCCCTTTTAAAGCATCAAGAATTAATAAATATATTATTTTTATTTT
>NW_021629463.1:0-558 GCF_002157705.1 Plasmodium gonderi | reverse complement strand
TATTTTATTATTTAAAATATACTATAATGATATATGCGCAAAAAGGGAGACAACTATAAGAAAATATATCTTCGAACCTTATGTTAATGTATATTAAGAATACGTTATGCCAATATTAGTATGTATTAATGAGCATTATACAAAAATGATTATATAAAAAATAATAAAGAAAAACTAAAAAATGATTATTAAATATATGAAATGAATAAATAATAAACGAGGTTTAGGGTTCATGATTTTGTATTTAGGATTTTTACTTTAGTTTTCTAGATTTAGGCTAAGACTATCAAAATTATTTTTTATCTTTTGTAATTATATTTTTTTATGCTTATGTGTTTTTTTTTCTGTAATTTTATATTAGAAATATGTTTAAATTTATTATTATTACTATTCTATAGTAGTGTTATTATTCTTATTCTTCCATTGATACTAATGTTAATGTTTTACCATAATATAATAATTATTGATTGATTTTTTTTGATAATCTTATATTCATTAATGTTTACTTTATTATATTTTAATATGTTATGTTATTGATATTTTATATTATTTTATTTT
>NW_021629462.1:1844-3432 GCF_002157705.1 Plasmodium gonderi | reverse complement strand
CACTTAATTATTCAGAAATATCGAACAAAATAACAAGAAATAGCGATTATAATATATTATACAATTATGATAATTGTTAACATTAAATGTATAATTAATAAAAAAATATATTTTAATAAATATAAAGATTTGTACAACAATTCCTTGCAAAATAATTCTCTATATAACATTATATAATTATAAAATACATATGGCTATATAAAAAAATTCAAGAAAGCATTAATTTGTTTATTCAATACATTAATCCTAAAAATAAATAATATAGTTATAAGAAAAATAGTATTAATCATAGGAACATGTAATGAATAAGAGAACTATAATAAATATAGGAATTCCTTGCTTTGTCATATAGTAAGTTGCATGTATAAGTGGCCCTCAATTTATAGAATGATATAAACTATCCATACGAATAATATTCCTTTTATTCGTAAAATTTAATTAAAAAATTTATTTATTCTAATGTAATTTATAAATAATAGGATAAAAATTTAGTTTTTTTTTTTTTTTTTCCATGTCCCCTTGTTCTATCTATAATTAATAGTATAATAACACGCATATTATCAGTTTATCATTTTAATAAATAATAATTATAAAAATAAAATAATTATGTATTTATTATAATTGATACCTCGCATCATGTGAATTATTAAAATATTAAAAATATTTACTCTAAATATTTTATAATATTAAAATAATAGCTCGTTTCGATTGATACTCAAATTAGTTTTATTTATATTTACTTACATATTTAAAAGTTATGTATAACTATAATAAATATACAGAAGTGTCACCATATGACCTATAAAATATATGGAATTATATAAATCATACAGTATTTTAATTATATAAAAAAATTATATATAACAGTTTATTGTTATTATTAATCTTTTAAATTGAATATTATATATATAACAAAATAACTCCATTGTATTATAGAGGTTATTTATATAAATATATATTATGTAAAATTAAACAAATATCATGCATTCCAAAATAAATGTACTCGAATTAAATGAAAAATGGATAAATAGAATATTTCAATTTATTATGTAGAATAAAAGTAAACACGGAGCAATATATACACACTCCTTAATATAAAATCGATAATACATATGTTATATCTATGTAATGACATAGTATTGCTATGATATAAAGAATGGAATTTATTTTAAAAAAATTCTTCTATTAAATAACACTTTTTGTGCTAAAAATCTATTTTTTGTTATATTTGAGTAATAAGCAGTAGTATAAATAATGAATATAACTGCTTTGTTGTTGTAAAAATAAAAATTAATATTTTCTGTAAACGATATATTGGGTAGAACTATATGAGCATTTCATGATTAATAAAAAACTTTTGTTAAGTTATAATTTCAATAATAATTAACATAAACTACGAGAAAATAATATTTATTCATTAATAGTATAATTATTACTAAGCATTTAATTCCTTTGAATTATATAATTTTGATAAAATATATAATTATTTATTTCATTTCAGGAAATATATCTTATATTTAGTGTAAGATATACAGGAAAGTTAAATAATATATAATAAATAAAAAATTATCAATAATTTTATGATCAT
>NW_021629462.1:0-1658 GCF_002157705.1 Plasmodium gonderi | reverse complement strand
AAAAAAAAAAAAAACCTATAATAGTGTCATACTTTAATATTTAAAAATACTTAATGTAAACAAAAATTTCTTAGAATTATAGAAATCGGAGGGCTATAATTATTAATATCCATGAAATAAGTGTAATATTTTTTTGACACTGCTAGCGTATAATTATATATAAAAAATAACAGAAAAAAAATTCTCTTAATTAATTAGGATGTGTTAAACACCATGGATGTGAATCATGTGAACAACAATATAAGTATATATTTTTCATTATTATTATAAATAATGTCCTCTACACTTAAGAAAGCATATAATCTGGACATAAAGTGCATAATTTATATATTTTAGTATAAATTTAAATTTATTTTAATATTATGAAACTCCCTCTTTAGTTTTCCTTCAAAGATACTTTTCCACTACGCATGGATGATTACAGCGAAGCCACAGATTTTAAATTAAGTGAAAAAGGTATGCTTTACTTAACACTGTGAACTGAGATAAATAATAAATTAAGCATTTCCGATAATATATTTATTGCTGGTTCCCAAAATCTTGACCTCTATTTAGAATACTCAAAAAAAGAAAAAACAAATGATATAGAAGCATCATGTAAATATTTCATCTATAAACTGAATGATAGACTAAAATTTATAAGGCCTTCTTGTTTAAAGGAAAAAAAAATGCTACGATTTAATGAAAAATCTCAAACTTCCTGAACATGATAATGTATTTAATATATGCAATCGTCATGTTTTTGATCTTGATGAAGGAACCATTGATATAATGAATAAATTAAATAATTTATACGATAGTTTTTAAATCATTAAAGGCTGATCAATATACATGCGAACCTGCTCCCAAGTGTTATGAAAATTATATGGAATTTTTGCCAATAATATAAAAGTTAATAATAAGAGTTTTCATGATGTACTGGATAAATTCAAAGTTGAATATAACTAGTACGTAGGGACAAGTGATATATGCTTAAATTCTCCAAAAATCTAAGATATTTATTTTTCTAGATACACACAGAAGGTTTTCCTAGGTTCATCTAGTTTAATGATTTCTATGTTAACAATTATGTTTGTTTTATATAAGGTTAATAATATATATTAGTTTTACACAAACTGTATGATATTATAATTTATAACACATGTGGTAATGTAATTGAAATATCATATAAATACAATATTCATGAAAATATATATTTATTTCTTCATTCTCCTTTATACTCATTATGGATCATATATACAACCAACTGTAAGGAAGCCAAATAATTTTTGGAAAAAAAAAATGAAGTGCTTAAATTAAGCGACCCATTTGAAAGAGAATACAAAAATTCAACTGATAAAAAATATACAGTATTATATAAAACTGCATAATACTAAAAAAAAATTCTCTTAATGAATACATATTACATTTTTTAAATTATTATATTATAATTGAATGATATTATATTTGAAGGGAAATAAAAAATTATACAAACACAAACCTTCTAAATTAATGATTAAATATTAATATGATTTATAAAGTTCATATAATACATAATAATAAATTATATAACAATATTGAGTACAATGAAAGTAAATGAGCCACAATTATAAATTTTATGATTTTTATTATTTAATGAAATAAACTTATTGAAAATTATTAGACATTATATTATATAA
>NW_021629461.1:0-1046 GCF_002157705.1 Plasmodium gonderi | reverse complement strand
TTTAGAACTGTAATTTTGGCTAGGATTCTAGTCTTTCTACTTATATGCACAGCTATACATGCATAATCAATTGTCCCCACGTAATGTAAGTGCACATATAAGCTAACATGCTTTTATGTGGGTGCAACTATTTCCACTCGTTCGTCTCTTTTATGCTCTTTTTTCTTTCCCTCCTCATTTTGTCCTCTTCTTTTTCTTTTTAACGTTATTGCTTATCGTTGTGCTTTTTCCTACATAAGAATTACAAACTCTTCACAAAATGGTTTTTCTATGCCCCTGTTTCGTAAAGAAGGAATTAATACAGGATAACACATAATGTAACAAAAATATTGCCTATAAAAAGGGTACATTTTTGTTATACACCGATGAGGAATAGATTACGGTTTCCAAATTTGTTTTTTGTTCCATTTTTTTCATAAACAAAAAGGGTATATAAATTTTATACACTTGGGCACACTCTTATGGGCATACACATATCTTCAACGATACATGGATCAACTAAAAACATAAAATTTCTACAATTTTCTTGATGCACTAAACATGTGTCATTCTATATAAATCTTTGTACAAGGAAATAATTGAATATTTTCACTTCTACACATATGCTACATTTGAAGTATGACTTTGTATTCCACCATATTAGAAGAACTGCTTATCCTATATGAAAAGAACAAACATTGGAGTAATTAGTCAGTTTCTTTGTCCCTTCGTTTTTTCTCCCCAACATAAATTTTTCCTTCAACCATGTGTGGATTGTGAAGGGGAATGAAATAGTTTGCAACGACATACACAGCCTAGTGAAGAAGTTTTATGAGATTAAATATAAGTTCTTTTTTTCTTAAACTGAATTTTCACATGCATTTTAACCCATAAGCCATGTATACATACTTCAGAATATATAATGTAACAATTTTTCTATGATGATTAAATTCCTTATTGATTGCAAAGCTTTGTATAATCTTATGTAATCAGTGAAATGATTTAGGTGCCTTGGTGGGGTCTCTTAGCGTATTATAATTCCTTTCTTAAATATGAGAAACTTATAG
>NW_021629460.1:0-5208 GCF_002157705.1 Plasmodium gonderi | reverse complement strand
TTATTCATTCTTATATTTATTGTGAATATTTTTACTTTGCATTACATATATTTGACACGTAATGCTCATTATATATAATTTTAATGCTTATATCTTTAATTAAAAATAGAAAAAATATATTTCTAATGATTTAGAATATAACGTTCCTTTGAATAATACTCAATCCAGAAAATAATAAAATACAATGTATTCAAAATTTTATTCTATATATCATACGTTGTTTTGAATATTATTAAAGAATATATTTTTAACAAAATAAATAATATTTTATATTACACGAAAAATATACACTTGATTATATTTTAATGTAAATAAGAATTATATAAGTATTACATAATAATATATATGTCCAGATTACATAATGAGACCTATTTAGAAAAATAAACCTCAATTAGATCATTTTTTCATGTTTTATATATATACGTATATATTTTTTAATAAAAAATAAAATGGAATTTATAATTATGTTATGTATTATTTAATACAAAATATTCTCATAAATGTACTATTTTATATAGAAATAACTCATATAATTTAGGAGAACTCATTTTAATATGTGACTTTTTTGTTCTACATAAACGTACAAGGATATAGAGAAATAAGGAAAAGATATTTCCCACAATACCTTATTTTGTGTTTTCCTATATTAAATATTATATATTTATATATAATAAATTTTAAATAATATTAAAAAATTATATATATATATTCATATGACAAAGCAATTTAGTAATATATGTAAGTTATATTACTAAATTTAGATGTAAAAATGTTTTTTTTTTTTTTATAAAATGATATTAATTTTATTTCTTTATTTTCCTAGAATATATAATTATATTTTTTATTATGGTGTTATAATGATAAAAGAAATAAAATAATATTATATATGATTTTTAATATTTTTTAATCTGTACAAAATTTTTACAAATATGTCAGTTTATGATATTTTTAAAGAAATATCATAATTATATTTTTATAAATCATGAGCTACAAAATTAATTTTATATATGTCAAATATTAGAATAAACTGTATATTAATTCTAGCGCATAATACATTATTCTTAGAACCCCTCATATTTATTATATATATATCGTGTTAAAAATGATTACTTTCTATATTAATAAACTTAAAAAGAATACTTTTGATATTTTTAAGAAAAACTCATATATATAATTATCATCTTTAATATATTCTCAATGAAGTTGTGCAAAAACTACAACAAAAAGCTTTGCATAAAGTATAAATAAACTCCCATAAATTCTATTATATATAGAAAATAAAAAAATTATGCGAATATGTGATTCAAAAAAATATACGAACAAATATACTTTTCAGTATTCAAATTAAAACTATCACATTTCCATGTCCGCCGCAAACTGGAATTTTCTTACATTCAGGAATCCATAATACAGTTAATCCATAGACAAAATGAGTGAATCTATAATTCACTTTAAATTCTATTAAAAATTAGAACGTTAAAAATCAGCTATCCAATATGTTAGCATTATTATGTATTAGACTTTTGAACTGCGGTAAGCTTCATAACTGACCTCACCGGAACTTTGGTATTCAGACAAAATTCCCAATTCCTCGATTCATCCAAAGTATGTATCATCGTTATTAAACACATATATATAAGAAGGTGTATGTATATATGTATCCCATTTTTTAAGTCATTTTTTATGCTAGGCAAAATTTTTTAGCAACGTGAAAACAACCATATCGTTTTCAAAACCGTGGAGTGCATACATTAAACATTTATTCATGAACATATCCGCGGAATATTCCTGTTTTTCACTTATATATTTCCTTAGATTCAAAGACCCTTTGAAATCGTATCTTGAAATACGAGTTAGAAATAACATTGGGATATATTCCTCACACGTCTGTTCCTACACATTTTGGGTGTCATTAGCAACATAAAAATTTTATTTTTTTATGAAACTCATTATATCACTTTTATTTTTCCAAGTTATATACAAGCATTTAGAGTGCCATTTATACGAGCCTACACAAGCATATGAAATGTGTATTTAGACCTTTATGTGGTTGTGTATAAATACATGCGCAGGAAATTCTTGACTTAAACATATTATCTTTTTTATCAAAAGGCTTTCATATAATTAAATAAAAACTGTTTATAAAATATGCTTAGTATACCTTTGCTTTCATTCACTCTCAATTGACGTTTAAAATATAGTAAAATGATTATTCTTAAACATTCCATGTGAAAGAATAAGCGAACATTTAGGTGCTCATGTAGATGAGACAGCACAGAAACTTATGTAAATTATTACATCATATTGAGCATCGTTATGTTAATACAGCTAATGTTGCTAACCCTATCAACCCCCTTTTATTTTTGTTCGGTTAGCCCCCATAACCTTAAATGAAAATCACATATGTGTTATACATTATAAGATTTTTTCCTTTTACCCTTCCTTCATAAGATTATATGGTTCCATTTTTTTTTCTCATGCCTTTTTTTAATGAGTTAAAGTTTATGAGCATAATAAGATAGTGAAATATATACTGCCATTTTAAAAACAGGGGAAAACACATAATGACTTTTCCCTTTTTACGACAAAACCTGGTACCATCATGATACAAAGAAAATTATAGTAATATATGTGAAAACGTATAATACGTATATATATTTCTTTTAATGAATGCTATGTTGGAGTAACAATTTTGTTTCTTGACAATTACTGAAATTTTACTCTATAAGGTTACTTTGCACTTTGAGGATATTTTTTCCAATTTTATCAAATATATTTTTTTTTGTGTGTCATAAGTACATTCATAATTTAATTAACATGATTTGTATTTAAAACATAATTCAAAATGTAAAAATACTAACATCCTATGGAGTGTGCCTCCCTTAAGATGTAAATAAATGTACATACAGTATTTCATATTTTAAAGGAGTATGCGCTCGTGGGTTCAAACATGTGCCATGCAGATCATTAACACAAAGGGAGAATGTATTGGCATGCGAATGCGTCATTGATAAATATAATTTTCTTTCTTTTGTATAGGTTCTCATGTTGGGAAAGCACAAATTTATACTGTGATAGAAGAAAAACAAATTGTGATACGTGAAAATCCATATGATGGTGCATTTTTTTTGCACATATTAATAAATCTAATAATTTCATGTATTCAGCGATTTGTCTAAACTAAATTCATTAATGCTACGTATTTATGGATTTAGATCTGTTAATATTTACTGTACATTGCTCTGGGTGGCATATAGAGATTTAATTTTTCTTCTTTCATAGTATTCTTCATGAGAAATATAAAAAATAAAGTCGGTTCATTAATATAAATTATTTTAAAGACATTTTTTCCACGATGAAAAAATTTTATACTTCGGAGGTGAAGAGATATAGGGTATATTGTAGTACATGCATACAAATGTATATATGAGTATTAACATATCATCGCAAACTCATCTCTTATATTACTACAATAATCATACCATAAAACTTAAGCATATTAGAGTAAAAGAAGGGTACATATAAGATGGCAACAAAACATTCATTATATTCTTACACGTTTACTTAGGTGCATAAGCTGATATGAATTATCTTGACGGTAATTTTTGGACCTACTCTTTCTCATCTTCTCATTTTCAACATAGTCTTCTATATCTTTTTCACATTTTCGTTACTTTTCTTTTTAATAAATAAACCTTACAGTGAATAAAATTAAAATTTATTTTAAAGCAATTTAATCTGTCTCGTACAACGTTTCATGATTCTAATAATGGGGAATCCTGCTAAGTTCACAACTTTCGTGCATACATTTTTTCCCCAGTTTATATTCTCTTTAGGAAAGTATTTACAGCATAGTATGCATATATGCATGTGATAATATATAAATGAGTACACTTATACATATATATGCACATGTATGATATATTTTACAGGTTAAAATATATAGAACTTCGAGCTCGTGCTTCACTCTCATTTTAACGCAATACCTGATACTTTCATAATAGCATATGCAAAGGAGTGTAATCGTATTTTAAATTTCATTTTCTGATTTTAAGAACAACTTACGGAAGTAATTTTTAATGTGCCTTTGAAAATAGATTCTTATGCACTTTTCCATTTCTCCTTCACGTTTTTCCGAAACGGCAATAATGATATTGCCTCTCCAATAGTATCTTTATTTAGAACTGTAATTTTTTCTAGGATTCTAGTCTTTCTACTTATATGCACATCTATGCATGCATAATCAATTGTCCCCACGTAATGTAAGTGCACATATAAGCTAACATTCTTTTATGTGGGTGTAACTATTTCCACTCGTTCGTCTCTTTTAAGCTCCTTTTTCATCCCCTGAACAATTTGTACGTTTATTTTTCTTTTTAAAGTTATTGCTGATCGTTGTGTTTTTTCCTACATAAGAATTACAAACTCTTCACAAAATGGTTTTTCTATGCCCCTGTTTCGTAAAGAAGGAATTAATACAGGATAACACATAATGTAACAAAAATATTGCCTATAAAAAGGGTACATTTTTGTTATACACCGATGAGGAATAGATTAAAGTTTCCAAAATTGTTTTTTGTTCCGTTTTTTTCATAAACAAAAAGGGTATATAAATTTTATACACTTGGGAACACACTTATGGACATACACATATCTTCAACGATACATGGATCAACTAAAAACACAATTTTCTACAATTTTCTTGCTGCACTAAACATGTATCATTCTATATAAATCTTTGCACAAGGGAATAATTGAATATTTTCACTTCTACACATATGCTACATTTGAAGTATGACTTTGTATTCAACCATATTAGAAAAACTTCTTATCCTATATGAAAAGAACAAACATAGGAGTAATTAGTCAGTTTCTTTGTTCCTTCGTTTTTTCCCCCCAACATAAATTTTTCCTTCAACGATAAGTGGATTGTGAAGAGGAATGATATAGTTTGCAAAGGCATGTACAACCTAGTGAAGATGTTTTATGAGATTAAATATAAGTTCTTTTTTTTAAAAAGTGAATTTTCGCATTCATGTTAAGCCATAAACCATGTACACATACATCAGAATATATAATATAACAATTCCTCTATGATGGTTAAATTCCTTATTGATTTCAAAGCATTGTATAATCTTAAGCATGTAATAAGTAAGATGGTTTAGGTGTCTTGTTGCGTTCTCATAGAGTATTATAAGTGATTTTTTA
>NW_021629459.1:385-2156 GCF_002157705.1 Plasmodium gonderi | reverse complement strand
GATTCGTCACTTATTAATTCTGATTCCTCCTCAAATGTGTTTGCAATTAATGGTGTACCATGAAACTCTGGTCTAAATGGATGCTCTTCATATCCTTCTTTAGATGATTCTATTTCAATAATATCAAGCGTATTAGCTTCTTTAAGGCAATTAAACCTTTTTAGCAATGACAATGGATCATATACTTTATAATCAATCTTAAAAACTGGGTATTTACTTTCTATCTTAGGTGAAGAACAAAACTTTTTAAAATTAACATATATCTTAGCTATGACATGGAGGTACTCGAATAATTCATTACAATTTCTATTACAATTACCATATATCTTATTAAGGTAATTAAAATCGATATTGTAATAATAGAGTTATTTAGAATCTTTCTATTTTTCGTAGGAATTAATAATAATACCATAAGGTAGACATCTATAAAAATTGGATTTACGGGGAACCGCAGAAGCATAACTACACATGAGTTCAATTTGAGCAAATGTTTTAGTACATTCATTTTTATATTTTTCAAGAATACTTAATAGTTCTTCAGATATCCAATAAGTTAAAAGTTTACAATCAATATTATTGTATTCAGTTTTATTCCATATATCATTTTGTTTTATTAAATAATTTACGTATTTTGAACAGAGTTCTTTAATTTTATTAAAATTATGGAAACTGCCAGAAAACTTATTACATAATCTTAACTTCTAATCTTGTAATGTCATAGAATCATCATTCAGCATTTTATAAAATTTAGCGGAAAGTAATTCAGTTTTGTTAAAATACTGAAATGTTAACATGAAAAAGAGAAAAATATAAATATTTAGGTATTCATTAATTTTTTGTTTTTTATTGTAAATAATTAAATACAAGATATTCATTAATATAAATATATGCTATAACATATGTAAAATTAAATCTATCCTTACTTCTGGTTTTGTATGCACCATTTTTACATTTTATAATGTATGAAATATGAATTATTTTAAATAATTAATGTCAAAAAGTAATTATGCATAAACTAACTATGATTATATATATCATGTATAAATGTAGAAAATGTTAATTTAAAGATAAATATAAATTATAAGATAATGGATTATTTCTTATAATATATATTTTATATATTATGTACAACGTTCAAATAGAAATATATTATTTACTGAACCTATTATATGTGGTTTATTCTTCATATTTAGGTGGTTTTTTCATTAATTAAAATTAATAACAAATTAAAAATAATGATTTGAAGTTCCTTGTTACATTATATCTAAATAAAAAATATTATATATTTGAATTATTTTTTTAGAATAAAAATTAAAATCACGTTTATAATTTAATGTTATATTATGCATTAGGAATTAATAAAAATATAATATAATTTCCAAAAAATTGAAATATAGATAAAACAAATTATAATTAATCATCATATATAATATCATTTAAATCTATATCTCGTTTTTGTCATATATTGTGTCATTTATAATAATGAGTTCATATAATATTTAAAAATCATGCCTAAAAATTTATACATTATAAAACAATCGATTCATATGTTATATTCATTAGGAATTAATCAAGTATAAATCACTATTCTTGTCATTTATATATGTGTTTTCATATGAATATTATATCAATTAAAATTATACATTTCAGTATTAATAATGATTCATATCAGGATAAGGGTTTAAATTTAGAGTTTAGCTTTTAAATTTCTTTTTAGATTTTAATTATTTTTTTGAGAAATCAATGTATATTAAATAAAATATTTTTACAG
>NW_021629459.1:0-346 GCF_002157705.1 Plasmodium gonderi | reverse complement strand
TAAAATTTACATATTTGAAATATAATATATATTAATATTTATATAGATAACGCTTTATTTTTTTTGAAAAATAATTCAGTACTAATCAATGAATGTTAAATGTACATCTGTTATATATATGATATAAATTATCTCTAATAATTTCTAGTAATATGCATTTAAGTTATATAATAATAGATTTGCTTAAGAAAAAATATACTCTCTAATAAATTTAAAAAATACATTAAACACATTTTTAAAAAATTTAATAATAATGTAACCATCAATTATGATATTATTATAAGAATTGATAATTATTTCTCGTTCATAATATATTATATGTTATGTTATAATAAATAATGTAATA
>NW_021629458.1:406-9684 GCF_002157705.1 Plasmodium gonderi | reverse complement strand
AGCACAACGATAAGCAATAACGTTAAAAAGAAAAATACGCGTACAAATTGTTCAGGGCATGAAAAAAGAGCTTAAAAGAGACGAACGAGTGGAAATAGTTGCACCCACATAAAAGAATGTTAGCTTATATGTGCACTTACATTACGTGGGGACAATTGATTATGCATGTATAGATGTGCATATAAGTAGAAAGACTAGAATCCTAGCAAAAATTACAGTTCTAAATAAAGCTACTATTGGAGAGGCAATATCATTATTGCCGTTTCGGAAAAACGTGAAGGAGAAATGGAAAAGTGCATAAAAGACTATTTTCAAAGGCACATTAAAAATTACTTCTGTAAGTTATTATTAAAATCAGAAAATGAAAATTAAAATATGATTATACTGCTTTGCAAGTGCTACTATGAAAGCATCAGATATTGCGTTAAAATCAGAATGAAGCGCGAACTCGAAGTTCTAGGTATATTAAATTTTAAAATATATCCTACATGTGCATATATATGCATAAGCATACTCGTCTATATATTAGAAGATGCATATATGAATACTATGCTGTAAATACTTTCCTAAGGAGAATATAAACTGGGGAAAAAATGTATGCGCGAAAGTTGTGAACTTAGCAGGATTCCCTATTGTTAAGAATCATGAAACGTTGTACGAGACAGATTAAAGTTCTTTAAAATAAATTTTAATTTTATTCTCTGTAAGGTTTATATATTAAAAATAAAATTAACGAAAATGTGATAGAACGATATGTTAAAATGGAGAAGATGAGAAAGAGTATGTTCAAGCATGACCGTCAAGATAATCCATCTCAGTATATGAACCTACGTAAATGTGTAAGAATATAATGAAAGTACTGTTGCAATCTTATACGTACTCTTCTTTTACTCTAATATTCTTGAATATTTATGGTATAATTATTGTAGTAATATAAGAGATGAGTTTGCGATGATATCTAAACACTGACATATACATTTGTATTGATGTACTACCTTACACCCTATATCTTTTCACCTCCAAAGGATAAAATTTTTTCATCGTGGAAAAAATGTCTTTAAAATAATTTACATTAATGAACCGACTTTATTTTTTATATTTCTCATGAAGAATACTATGAAAGAAGAAAAATTAAATCTCTATATGCCACCCAGAGCAATGTACAGTAAATATTAACAGATCTAAATCCATAAATACGTAGCATTAATGAATTTAGATAAGACAAATTTCTGCATACATGAAATTATAAGATTTATTAATAAGTGCAAAAAAATGCACAATAACGTTGAGTTTCACGTATTACAATTTGTTTTTCTTCCATCTCAGTATAAATTCGTTCTTTCCCAACATGAGAACCTATACAAGAGAAAGAAAATGATACATATTGCTAACGCATTCACATGTCAGTACAATATCCCTCTACGTTGATGACCTGATTGTCACATGTTTGAACCCACGAGCACATGCTCCTTTAACATATGAGTTACTATATGTGCATTTATTTACAGTTGAATGGAGGAAGATTCCAAAGGACGTTAGTATTTTTACATTTTGAATTATGTTATAAATACAAGTCATGTTAATCAAATTATGAATGTACATATGGTACAAAAAAAATATATTTGACAAAAATTGAAAAAATATCCTCAAAGTGCAATGTAATGTTATAGGGAAAATTTTTAATATTTGTCAAGAAACAGAATTGTTACTCCAAGATAATATTCGTTAGAAGCAATATATATACGTGTTATACGTTTTCACATATACTGCTATATTTTTCTTTGAATCATGGTGGTACCAGGTTTGGTCGTAAAAAAAGACTTTATGTGTTTTCCCCTGTTTTCAAAAGGCCAGTATATAATTCATTATCTTTTTATGTTCAACAACCTTAATTCATTAAAAAAAGGCATGAGAAAAAAAAAATGGAATCATATAATCTTAAGAAGGAAGGGGAAAAGAAAAAAATCATATAATGTATAACACATATGTGATTTTCATTCAAGGGTTACTGGTCGTTGATCGAACAAAAATAAAAGGGTTTTGATAGGGTTAGTAACATTAGTTGTATTAACATAACCATGCTCAATATGTAGTAATAATATGCATAATTTTCTGTTATTGCTTCATCTGCCTGAGCGCCCAAATGTTCGTTTATTCTTTCATATGGAAAGTTTAAGTATAATCATTTTACTATGTTTTAAACGCAAATTGAGAGTAAATGAAAGGAAGTATATACTAAGCATATTTTATAAATAGTTTTTATTTAATTATATGAAAACCTTCTGAAAAAAAAGATACTATGTTGAAATCAAGATTTTCGCGCGCATGCATTTATACACAACCACATAAAGGTCTTACAAACATTTAACATGTTTGTGTGGGTTCGTATAAATATCACTCTATGTGATTGTATATATCTTGGAAAAATAAAAGTGATATGATGAGTTTCATAAAAAAATAAAATTTTTATGTTACTAAGGACACCCTAAATGTGTAAGAACAGACATATGAGGGATGCATCCAATTATTATTTCGAACTCGTATTTCAAGCTGTGATTTCAAAGGGTCATTAAATCTAAGGAAATATATAAGTAAAATATAGGAATATTCCGCGGATATGTTCATGAATAAATGTTTGATGTATGCACTCCACGGTTTTGAAAACGACATGGTTGTTTTCACGTTGCTAAAAAATTTTGCCTAACAGAAAAAATGACTTAAAAAATGGGATACATATACATACATACACCTTCCTATATCTTTGTTTTTAATAACGATGATACATATTTTACGTGAATGGAGGGACTAGGGAATTTGCATACAAGAAAAAGGATCCTCTGATGTCAGTTGTTCAGATTCCCGCATCCCAACAATATAATAAATAAAAATGCTAACATATTAGATAGGTGATTCTTTAGCGTTCTAATTTTTAGTAGAATGTGAAGTGAATTATATGTTCAATCATTTTGTCTTTGAGTTAACTGTATTATGGATTCCTTAATGTAAGAAAATTCCAGTTTGCGGCGGAAAAGGAAATGTAATTGTTTAAATTTGAATACTGATAAGTGTATTTTTTCGTATATTTTTTTAAATCACATATTTGCATAACATTTTTATTTTCTATATTTAATAAATTTCATAGGAACTTATTTTTACTTTATGCAAAGCTTTTTGTTATATTTTTTGCACAACTTTATTGAGAATATATTAAAGATGATTGTTATATATATGAGCTCTTCTTAAGAATATCAGCAGTATCCTTTTTAAGTTTATTAATGTAGAAAGTAATCATTTTTAACATGATATATATAATCAATATGAAAGTATCTAAGAATAATGTATTATGCACTGGAATTAAAATACAGTTGATACTAATATTTGATATATATAAAATTAATTTTGTAGCTCATCATGATTTATAAAAATATAATTATAATAAAGCTTTAAAAATATCATAAGCTGACATATTTATAAAAATTTTGTACAGCTTAAAAAATATTAAAAACCATATACGATCTTATTTTATTTCTTTTATCATTATAACACTATAATAAAAAATATAATTATATATTTTAGGAAAATAAAGTAATAAAATTAATATCACTTTTATGAAAAAAAAAAAATATTTTTACTACTAAATTTAGTAATATAACTTATATTTATCACTAAATCGCTTTGTCATATGAATATATATATATAATTTTTTAACATTATTTAATATTTATTATATAGAAACATATAATATTTAATGCAGGAAAACACAAAATAAGGTATTAACGGAAACATTTTTTTATTATTTCTCTATGTAGTTATATGTTTATGTAGAACAAAAAAAGCACATATTAAAAAGCGTTCTCCTAAATTATATGAATTATTTATATATGGAATAATAGTACATATATAAAAATGTTTTGTATTACTTAATAGATAACATAATTATAAATTCCACTTTATTTTTTATTAAAATATATATATATGAAACATGAATAAATGATCTAAATGAGACTTTTTTCTCTGAATAGGTCTAATAATGTAATCTCCACATATATATTATTATGTAATACATATATAATTCTTATCTACTTTAAAAAATAATAAAGTGTATATTTTTCGTGTTATATAAAATATTATTTATTTTGTTAAAAATATATTCTTTAATAATATTCAAAACAGCTTATGACATATAGAATAAATTTTTGAATACATTGTATTTTATTATTTTCTGGATTAAGTATTATTCAAAGGAACGTTATATTCTAAATCATTAAAAATATATTTTTTCTATATTTTATTAAAGATATAAGTATTCAAATTATATATAATGAGCATTATGTGTCAAATATATGTAATGTAAAGTAAAAAGATTCACAATAAGTATAAGAATGAATAATTTTATTTATATTTTATTGAACATAACGCTTTTAATATAATAAATTAAATAATCATGTTGATATATTTATATTTCCATTGAATCATTCATCAATTCAATAACACTATTGATAATCTATATACCTCATATATATGTAAATGGTAATTCATAACAATTTTGAGCAAAATTTACATATATATTACTAACAAAGAATTATTTTGAAGAGTAATTTATACAGTATTATATTTCATAAAATTAAGGAAATAAATAGTGAGCTATCCTAACAGAAAGCGTTATCATCTTCCATTCAATTTTTAATTTTTTTTTTTTTTATCTTCATATTCCCATACAATTAACTATTTTTCATTCAATTTTATCTTATTTATTATAGAAATTATTATACATTTATACATAAATTCAAAAAATATATGTTTATCAGAATGATATGTATTGTGCTAATTATTAGAAATAAGTTTTGTTATTATTATTATAAATAATACTATAATTAATTCCTTAAATCATAAGTATAATAAAATATTAAGAAGATATATATTTTTTATTTAAATTTTATGATGCATAGGAATTAAAATAAATGAAATAATTTTGTCGCTTCCTTTATAATTAATTATAAGGAGAAATATTAGATATGTACATAACTTTTTTAAAACGTTATTTATTTCAAAAATTAATATTAAAAAGCATATATATGTAAGAGAGGAAACATATTTATATATTAATACTTTTATTAATAAATAGAAAAGTATATTTATGAGAAAATAATATATATAGAAAAAATAAATATTTTTATATTCATTTTTTCATTATGAATATTATTCAATAGGAATATACTTTATCAAAGCAAAAAATAAAATTTTCTCGGTGAGTAAATTATTAGAATTTATTTAATTGGTAGATTATAATACCAGATCATAGGTGTATTTATCATTACTATAATACACAATATTAAATTCTAGGTTCTATTAATTAAAGCATCTTGATTGCTTTGATATTATTGCAATGAACTTTTCTCATGTATTTTTTTAATGATCATGATAAAAATCGAGTAAAATCTAAAAGTAATAAAAAATAATTTAAATTAATAAATTTCATTTAATAAACCAAATAATCAAGTATGTATATTTTATATAATAAAATAATATTGTTGTAATATAAATATAATTTAAGCATTGTTTATTAAAATAATGATGAATTATACATAATAAATATAATGATAGTTTTGAGAATGCACTTATAATTCTAAAAATATTGTGTAACCTTATATCTTTATACGAATTTTCTTCATAAAATAATAAACAATAATGTCTATATTGTTTATATGCATAATATTATTTGAAATATTTAATATTATAATATATTTAGTGAGACAAGATCTATATTATTATTCATGTATATCTGTTAATGCATATATACGTTAATATATTGACAATATACTACTTTGGTGAATTATTTTTTAATATATATAATACATCTATTAGTATTTTATTGTTTTATATTAATGATAATTAACATAATTCATGTTATATATTTTATTTATCAATCTATTGTAGATCTATTGACTAAATCCTATTTATGTTTTGTTATATCTGTTTTAGGTATTCCTAATTATATCCTAATTACTCTATACATTAGATTATATAAGGAATATCACTCGCATTTTTACGGTTTTTTAAATATGGAGTTAATAAAAGTTCAATAGTTCTAAAATTATTTTATATAAACATGCTTCTATTTAAGAATATAATAGTATTATTGAATTAAAATTATTTTAACATTCATTATTAGAATGATATTTTAATATATAACTTATATAATTACTTATATTACATTATATATAATAGGACATTAATAATATAAAATAAGATAGTAAAGAAACAAAAATTGTGTTATTAAATTTTAGGTGTTCCTCTCATTTGTCTGTTGTTCATTGTGAGTTCTAGTAAATATAGCGGAAAAAACTCAATATTGCCTACTTTAATTATAAAATGATCAAATGCGCCTATATTTGATGTTGATAATTCCTATATATATTATCATGTTAAAGAACATGCAATAAAATTGTGGTCTTCATTTTGGTAGTAATATATAACATCGGATGTCCTTCTTGCATAGAAAGTACTAGATGATTAGAGAATAATGAAAAATAATATTATTATTCATATATCTATGATATTAAAGAAAACGTACATGGTAAAATAAACAATAGCACTGTAACATAAATCTTTTGTTTTTATACAAGATTTTAAAGATTTTTATTACAATTATAATATTTAATCCAAATTCATAGAATATAGTCCTCGGATTACATTCTTATAATATATTACGATAAAATTAAACATTTTATATTTAATTAATAAGCTTGTATTATAAACCTCAATTTATGAAATAGATAGTGTACTTTAAATTGAATCTAATCCATTAACTCTTAATAATATAGAAACCTACATATAATTTAAACTCAAGATTATGTTTTTGGATTAGAATGAATCCTACATATTTTTTTTTTTTTTAAAGTGCTTATTTAATTTTTTTTAAATTCATTAAATTATTTGTAGATTTGTTTCATATTATTGTTGAATAAAATATAGAATTTTCCGAATATTAAATTACATCTAAATAAAATATTACATAATAATTTATCTTTTTTCTTTAATGATTATACTAAATAAGAAAAAATATAAAAGTGTCTAAACCCTTACAATTAACAGTTTTATCCCCATTTTATATTAAATATATTATAATATAAAAAAATTATAATTTCAATAAATTATTAGTTGCATAAATATACTTTCTAAAATTATAATATATAGAAAAAAATGTATATTTATACAAAATATATAAAAATTAGGAGAATATTTTTCAATGGGCCCTGTATTATTGTTTGCTATAAATGTAGCATAAACATTTATCATAAGATTTCAATATATAAGCATACATGAAAACAAAAATTTGCGTAATAATAAAATCTGTATGTGTAGCAAACAATTTTTTCAAACGTATAATATGGTAACAAAAAATATAAAAGATGATATATATAATACATGTATTTTTTTCATTAAATAACTGAATATAATATATAAATAGTAATAACATTTATAAGCATTAAACATGTTACATTATTAGGATACAGTTTCTGTAGTTTTATAATAAAATTTAATTTAAATGAAATCAGTAATAAAATTACATACACATCTACAGACATATAATGAAATACAAAACATAAACTTCTTACGATATGTACGTATAAATTATGTAAACTCCAATTTGTTTAAAAAGTATACTGTAGAATATAGTCTTCTCTATCATTTCAAGAGAACATATAATTATTATTGATTTATATATATATCATGATATAGCAATTAATGTTATATAGATGGCATGCATCCCATTTTTGTGTAATACATGCATAAGTCTCAATAGTAGAAAACATATATAGAATAATATAAATATTACAATTACAGTACTCTATATATTTGTATGTTTTTATTTTATAATTTGTTCAGCATATTTTTATTTTTTTTTTCTTGGAAATATATTTATATTTAATAATATAACTTTATTGTTTAGCTGCAGTTTTACCATGTTTTATAAATCATATCCATCAGAAAAAAAAGAGAAACAAGAAAAAAATTTTAAATGACCCTGTAGATGACAATATGATTATATGATTTGTAAATTTCTCCTGAAATACTTGAATAATATTTAAGTAATATTTCATAATAACATTTATACATTCTTTTAGCTTATTATTATTATGGGACAAAAAAATATACATATGAAAAATATATTATAATAATTCAAGATGATTATTTATAGATAGAATATAAATAAGTGTTTTGCTACATTTACAAAGAGAATATACGTATTTGTTCTATTTTTTCGTAATCTTATGCATATACTGGAGTAATAATATAAATTAAGAATGGTCTCTTTATCATATATAATCCATTAAATAATAAATGTAAATATATATATATTTTTATAACTGTAACAAATTATTTTAAGCAAGAAACATATAAATAAATAAGTCTATTATAAATCTTTATAATATAGAGCTCATATTAATAAAATATATAAAATTAAGTTCTGTATGTCTTTATTAAGATTGCTTTTGCTTAATATTCAAAAAAACAGTGTAATTTATTAGTATTCAACTATATCATATACATTCATCTACATATTTATAAATATTGTTCTTGATAACAATTAAATGTTATAATATTTCTAAAAATGAAATAACATTATACATAATATGTTTCGCTAATTTTTTTTTTTTTTTTTATATTATAAGAATAAGTATCTAATGTCCTCGATATTACAAATATATTTTACAGACGAAGTTCTAATATAATATTATGTATGTAAAGATTAAAAAGATCATACTTAAAAATATAATATTAACATAAACATGAAGTGAAAAAAAAATCCTTGAAGAATGTGAAAATAATAAATCTTTTTAATTGGACACTTATTTCTATAAATTTTCATATGCAAAAATATCAAGAAATGTATTATTCTTTATGAAATACATATTTTTTATATTATATATTTATTATGATGTACACATAAGAAAAAAAATAAAATTTCTAATTCTTATTATGTGCTCTATTAATTTTGTAAATATGTATATGTATATATTGGTATAGGGTTTTATTAATTAAATTTTCATTATTAAGTGTTTGAAATATCAAATTGGATAATATTTGTCTTAACCATCAATATGGATGTTAAATGTAAGATTGTTTTATATTTTATAGTAATACTTCAATGTTAAATGTAGTAAAAACAGAAGAATTAATTGTTTTTTAAACATTTCATTTAGAATGCTATTACATAATTTTAAATATGATATTAAATATGGTTATAAATTATATAAAAATATAATATTAAT